>NC_063174.1:45976083-46279114 GCF_023159225.1 Perognathus longimembris pacificus | reverse complement strand
TGTTTGTAACATCCATCCTCCCTCCTTTTGTGTTTCTTCCTTCTTTCCCCTCCTTTTGTTTCGCTCCCCTTTTTGCTTCCCCATACCCTCATAGATCATTTTTCAGATTCCTGGTAATTATTTTGTTAAATGATTTACCAGTTGTTGAGAGGAGTTTTACCATTGGACTTCTCTCCTAAGCATACCATCTTTTAGTCAATTTGTTTGTGTATGTAAGCACAGAACCTCATGTCTTTGTTATTTTTAATTTCCCTCTCTACCCTAATTCATGCTCAACTTCTCATTTTTACCCAATTAGATAAAGGCCATGCCTGGAAAAGGGAATATTTGGCTCTTTTTAAACATACAAACTCAGAATATGATTTCCAGTAATTTTAGACAAATGGTATTAGAACAAAAGGGTTTGGGTGGTCCACAGATTTCATTTCATGGGATCTAAGAAATGTCAGCAATAAACATATTTAAGATGGGCATAGAGTGCTGTATTGTCTTTTAATTATTGTAGACAATAAATTCACAGCAGGAATTATTTGCTAGGCAGAATTTCAGTTGTCTTCAACTTGATTTGACTCTTCTCTCACAATCTTTATTTGGACTGAATGTAAATACACTATTTGCTCTCTGTGGAACATATTGGTGTTTCTTGCTTCAGCAATTCTCCTCTGGTAACTTGTCCCATATGTTTGTGAGCCTTGGCATATAATTGTTTAGTCCAAACTGAGCATCTAAACTATATCTTGTATGTATTTGTCCAGATAAGGACCTCTTGATTTATTTTTGTACAATAACCTCACAAGTAAACATTTTAGTTATTTAACAGTAAATGACTTCGAACCTCACTTGTACAAGCAGATTAGAAGTAGATCTCAAACATAGATTGGTTTATTCAGTTAAATACCCCTTATAACTTAATATTCCATTGTCAGTTTATGCAATTTATTGCTTGGTTTGTGCCTGCCGCATAACTCTACATTCATTAGAGATTTAGGGAACTGCTTTCTACTCATTCTTCTTAGCTCAATTCTCAGAGCTTCCTGATTATAATAGAATGAAAATAAAAGGAAGACTATTTTTTTAAACAGTAAGTGGTTTTGCGCTACTTCTAAAACATAATAAAGTGTCTACTTGTACAGCAATTGAAAGTCAGTATCGCTGTTGAATTCAGAGAAAAATATTTCAAATGTAAGGAGCTATCATTTTTAATCACCTGCATTTAGATTGTTTAGTCTTACTACATTTATATAAAAAAAAAGAATATTGCACGTGTTCTTAAATTCGGGTTTTTTAAAAAAAAATTACTACACGCTGTCCCTACCCTCTTATAATTCACCATCTCATTGTGAAAAGTGAAGGGCACACTTACAAAAAGTATATTGAATGTTATAAGAAGCATTACAGAGTTTAATTTTTGGCAGTACCAAAGTTTAAATGAAAGACTTTTAAATGCTTTCTTGACAGGAGCCCTGTCTTTACTGGTTATTTTGCTTTCTTGAGCTTTTCTGCTTAGGCTGGCTTTGAACTGCTTTCAGCCTCCTGATTGTTGAGATTACAAGTGTGAACCACTGGTTCAGTTAAAGATGTGTTAGTTTTAAACCTGCATGTCAGCTAAGTATTTGGCAACAGTTTAGCAATCAGGTAAGGGTGAAGAACACAGGTACTTGGACATTTGGGAGAGCCTTCCAGGCCCTCTGTGCCCATGAATTGAACTTAGTGCAGTCGAATGACACTAGACAAAGGTTGACCTGGTCTTGCTTCTGTAGGATAATTAGAAAAATAGACCAGTGTGTTAACAAGTCCAAGACTGCCAAGTTCTAGAGGATCTATGATCTCTACATACTGATGAGAGATATTTACATGGCTTAAACTGCATAGAAAATGATGGTTGAAGAAATAACAATTTGGAGCAATTAGAAGATTTAGTTTTTGGTATTTATATAGTGAATACTTACTGAAACATGAAGAGAAGGTAAAAGGGCATTCAAGATACAAAGAAGTTATCATAGAAATCTAAAGGACCATATAATGGTGTCTCTGACTACTGTAACAAATTTCCAAAGACATGTTGGCTTCAAACTACAGAAATGTATCAATGGTAGTACAGGTCAGAGGTGTCAAGTTTGTTTCACTGAGCCAAGGTCAAGGCACACACACAGTTTCACTCGCTCTGCAAACTCTCAGGGAGAATCTATTTCTTGACTCTGCCAGCTTCTGTTGGCATTTCTTGACTATGACTATTTCCTTCTAATTTCTGCCTCTTTTGCTACATTGCTTTCTCTGCTGTGTGTGCGTCTCATCTCTCTGCAGAGATTTCCCTTATATGGAAATGTTGATGACATTGTTAGTCCATTTAGATCTGAGATGATTTCATGATTCTTCTGATTTCATGATACTTGGGTTAATCACATGGGGGAAGATGGTACCATAAAAGGTAGCATTCATATCTTTAATATCATGCTGCCTATTGGAAGTGCCCATTAGTTCACCATGAATAAGATAAGAATATTAAACTATACAGACATTGATCCAATAAAACTTTTCTAGCAAGAGTATTTCCTTTATATTTTGTGTGGCCTGTGAGGAAGAATAGTTTGTTTAGTCTTAAAAATCAAAAGTACTCAGATATGAATATTTTGTGGCATGAATTAAAATGATAAAATACAAATTTTTGTGTCCTTATATGAAATTTTATTGAAATATGGTTATATTTCACTTATATATTGTCTATTTACATATTGCTCTTTCCCTATAAGGACAGAATTGAGTATTTAAAAAGAGAACATATGGCCTACACCACCAAAAAGTTTTATTACGTGGTCATTTGTAAGAAAAGTTGGTTAATCTCACTGATTCAATGTTGAGTACATCTGATATGATGAGTCACATGACATTCAATTTCCTGTTTTTCTCCTTCATGGTATTAGTAGATTATACTTTGTTTTTGAAATCAAAAATCCAAGTATAAATTGTAACATTTTATTTCTGACTATAGCTGATAAAATTTGAGGAAAAGGCTTTATACTTTGATTAAATGAGGCTCACTGGGAATAGGATAACAGAGGCCCATTTTAATAAAAATAAAATTTTTGATAATGTCCTGTTTGTCTAAATGTAAAGACAAAAAAAAACCATAGAAAAGAAAGACTTTTAGCATACATGCTTATTTTTATCAGTAAAAAAAATGTCCATAAGCAGCTCTATAAAGTCATCTGTGTGCTTTTCTTTTATTCCATTGAACCTGTCTGCTCCAATTTTAGAAGTCATGAGAGCGATTCCATTTCTTTGACTTCTTCTCTTATAAGAAATGGCCAGATGGAAGTCAACCACATGGACATACCTGTCCATGAATGAACTCCTACACAAAAGGCCCAATTTTAGCCCTCATTCTCTTGGGGATATTATAACAGTCACTAACAGGAATTGTTTTGGAATTAATAAACAGCATGCTTGTAAGGTATGAGTCATTAAAAGAACAGGCCTGATTTTCACATGATGTTGAGTGGGGGAACAAGAAACCTCTTATAAACACCATAAGACTTGAATTATCAGCAAGAAATGCTGAGGTTAGAGATCTTCTGAAGCCAAAACAAATCTCCATTATAGACTTAGAGCTTGATACTTAACAAATAAGGAAGCTAACGAATTTCAGATAATCTAGAATGAAACCTTCCTTCCTTTTTGTGTTTATGATTATCTTCTTTGTAGTCCTTAAACTTGTTATTATATTACTGTAGCCCTTCACACATTTTTATAAGGGTTTGTTTGAACTATAGAATTTACTTTAAATGTTAAAGTATTTGTATATCATTCATTATTCAGCACTCTTGACCACTGATGACACTGTCAAATGAGTAAGAACATAATATTTTGGTATATATATTTTCCTTTTAAGTTTTTTTTTTTTTTTTTTTTGCCAGTCCTGGGGCTTGGACTCAGGGCCTGAGCACTGTCCCTGGCTTCCTTTTGCTCAAGGCTAGCACTCTGCCACTTGAGCCACAGCGCCACTTCTGGCCGTTTTCTGTATATGTGGTGCTGGGGAATTGAACCCAGGGCCTCATGTATACGAGGCAAGCACTCTTGCCACTAGGCCATATCCCCAGACCCCTTTTAAGTTTTTATACCATCAGAATTTTGTTTCTTTAGAAAGAAGTTGTCCAGTTTATCCTCTTGAGCTCTTTTTCACTATTTTTTTCTGCAGATTTAATGTTGTATTTTAGTTAGGTTTATTTTTATTTACTTTTCCTGTTTAACTTTGTGAGTCTTTACCCCTGAGTTTCCCAGATTCTTACTTTGTCTTCAAAATTTGCTTTTCTCTTTGGTGAACTAGTAAAAAATTCCATTAGCCAGCCTCATGTTGAACTCTCTTCATGAACATTTATTGCCCTTTAGTATCTTTTATCTCTTCCTCTGTGCTTATCTGTACTTTCTTCCTGTCTCATATTTTTTCCTTCACTTGTGTTTGATTTCAAAGCAGCTCTTGTCATTTTTTTTTTTTTTGCCAGTCTTGGGGCTTGGACTCAGGGCCTGCGCACTGTCCCTGGCTTCTTTTTGCTCAAGGATAGCACTCTACCACGTGAGCCACAGCACCACTTCTGGCCATTTTCTGTATATGTGGTGCTGGGGAATCAAACCCAGGGCCTCATGTATATGAGGCAGGGACTCTTGCCACTAGGCCATAACCCCAGCCGCTCTTGTCATTTTTGATAGCAATGACTTACTTCCCTTTCCTCTCTCGCCCTTTTCTCCCCTCCCTCTCTTCTTCTCTCCTTGTCTTCAAGTAATTTAAAACATTTATGAGTTCTTTCACTTAGTCTATTATCTTATTGTTTAAAATTTTACCCATCTTGTGTACTATTTTTGTAGACTCTTGCTCATAAACATTCTCTTGTATGTCTTTTAATTATTGCTTTAGAGTTATTGAAAGGGAAATTTTATATAATCTGAGTTGTTAAAATTTCCTTACAGAGCAGTTTTTTATTTGCTGTTTCCATATGCCTCAAAAAATTTCCCAACTCAGGGTAGTTTTTCGGTGTTAGTTCCTTAAACCTAGCACTCACAGGCCATGTGGGACGTGGGCAATCATTATTCTACACCAGTATCTTCAGAGAATCCCAGGACAGAGCTAAACTAACCTTGGATCAAGGAGAATAGTCTCCTGGACTAATGGCTGTCTCATGGCTGATGTTTAGATCTTATTCTCCTGACCAACTAGGATTATAGGAGTGAACTACTGTTTCCCTTTTTAAAAAAAAAAATGATGATGCAGCCATTAGTTAAAGAAATGTTATTCAAACCTTGTAGATCAGTTGCATCAACATTTCATTGAGTACTTGTCAGAAATACAAGTTCTCAGACTTGTTGGATCAGAATTTCTAGAAGCTGAGGAATCTGAGTCTTAATAAACTTCATTCACTAAATATTCTTTCATATGTACCACCAACATTTGAGAAGCATGGCTTCAAAGTGGATCCCAACTTCATACAGGAATCTCAGTTCCAAGTTCTTGTGTCATTTAGAATGGACACAAGGCCTTATTTCTTGTCATGTGATGAGTATTAAAGTCTCATTCTCAAAGTTTGGGAACTGTCTTCAAGTTTAGCAGATCTCTTCTCTATTCTCATTCCCACCGCAGTATCTTCTACAGCAATGCCTTTTTTTTCCTTTGACTGGATTTCCTTTTTGCTTAACTACATATTTGTCTTACTCAGCACCTCACGATGTGTACAGTAAGTTGTTGCCAGAGGCTTTAGCTAAGTTGTTTGTGTTGTATTTATTTATTTTATGATATGATTTTTTGTTGTAATATCTAACTTAATTATCTAGTGATCTCACAAGTTCTTTAAATGTTCATCAAAAACCTATGGGAAAAATTGAAGCAAAGATTGTGACATGGTGTCTTGTGTTGAATGGTTCTTAGATATTAGAGAATGGAATGAAGCTAGTTTCCCCAAAGCTGCTTACCAGATATTAGTTTGTGTGCTAAATAGGTGCACTAGTGAATTTGATTATGAGAAATAATCCATTCCCATATTATAGACAAAGATGCTAAAGCACAAAAGGCAAGTAATTTCTCCTAATCATTTGTTGTGAGCCTCTGAAGCCTGGTACAGACCTGAAACTTTAACCAAATGTACCACACATGCTTCCTTTTAGGAAAGCCAAACAAGCATTTCAACCAAACATATTTGTGATGCTAGAAGCTTTCACCTATAATCATGTAAGGCTTACAACAGTCTTAAAAGTACTTATTACAAGACCCACTCTCCCCTTACATTTTTTTTCAAATTTTTATTATCAAACTGATGTACAGAGAGGTTACAGTTTCATACGTTAGGCATTGGATACATTTCTTGTACTGTTTGTTACTTCGTCCCTCATTCCCCCCTCCACCCTTCCCCTTTCCCCCCATGAGGTGTTCAGTTCACTTACACCAAACAGTTTTGCAAGTATTGCTTTTGTAGTTGTTTGTCTTTTTTTACCCTGTGTCTCTCGATTTTGGTATTCCCTTTCAATTTCCTAGTTCTAATACCAGTATACACGCTTTCCAATATACTCAGATGAGATTACAGAGATAGTGTAGATACAACCACAGGAAGGTGATACAAGAACATCATCAATAGTAGAAGCTACAGATACAGATGGGATGTTGAAAGTAGTTACAACTGTGATATAACAATCGTTTCCATAACATGGAGTTCATTTCACTTAGCATCATCTTATGTGATCATAAGGGTATAGCTATTGGTCTCTTGTGATCCTCTGCTGTGACTTGCCTAAACCTGTGCTAATTATTCCCAATAAGGGAGACCATAGAGTCCATGTTTCTTTGGGTCTGGCTCACTTCACTTAGTATAATTTTTTCCAAGTCCTTCCATTTCCTTACAAATGGGGCAATGTCATTCTTTCTGATAGAGGCATAAAATTCCATTGTTTATATGTACCACATTTTCCTGATCCATTTGTTGGTTCCAGATTATAGCTATGACAAATTGCACTGCAATGAACATTGTTGTGCTGGTGGCTTTACTGTGATTTTGTTTGTGATTTTTTGGATAGATACCCAAAAGTGGGGTTGCTGGGTCATAGGGGAGTTCTATATTTAGCCTTCTGAGGAATCTCCATACTGCTTGCCAGAGTGGCTGAACCAGTTTACATTCCCACCAACAATGAAGTAGGGTTCCCTTTTGGCCACATCCCCTCCAACTATTGTTATTGTTAGTTTTCTTTATATATGACATTCTTACTGGGGTGAGATGGAATCTCAATGTTGTTTCGATTTGCATTTCTTTTATGGCCAGTGATGTAGAGCACTTTTTCATATGTCTCTTGGCCATTCTCATTTCCTCATCAGAGAAGTCTCTTTGCAAGTCTTTAGCCCACTTGATGAGGGGGCTATTGGTTCTTTGCGGTTTTGTTTTGGAGGAAGGTAATTTATTTAGTTCTGCATATATTTTAGATATGAGGCCTATGTCCGTTGAATGGCTGGTAAAGATCTTCTCCCAGTCTGTGGGCTTTCTGTTTATCTTGCGAGCTATGTCCTTTGCCGTGCAGAAGCTCTGCAGTTTGATGCAGTCCCATTTGTCCAACCTTTCTTTGATTTGTAGCCTTTCTGGGTCTTTGTTAAGGAAGTTCCCCCTTACATTTTTCTTAAAAGATCATTTAGAAACAGTTTAAGGGATTTGTTTTAGTGAATCATCTAGTTGAATTTTGACCCAGAAGTGACCATATGGCAACTGACTGGTTTGCTTAGTCCTAATATTTTTCTTCAGTTGTTATAGTGAAGTTTATTGTTTGCTGAATTGCCATCCCAACTACTGGGAAGTTTTTTTTGTTAAGGGGATGAACAGATTTCTACTAGGTCCATTGAGAGAACAGAAAGAATCATTCCCAGTTTGCTCTCATTATATTTTCTATTATTCCTTGCCTTTCCATTTTCTCTTTTGTGATTTTAAACTTCACAATCCCCAAATATATTTTTACCTCTGGTATTTTAATTCAATACCAACAGCTATAATAACTTAGATTTTCAAACTACATATAGATCTTAATAGTTCTGTCTCACTTGACCTCTCTTTTCTTTGTGAAATTCCATATAGTACTCTGTATTATAGAGTACTCTGTGTGAATATGAAATTCATTGCTGACATTGGAGAGCTTAAGTCAATTTGGTCACCTTACATGTACCTCCTGCTGTTTGTTTCTGGAGACTTCTATTGACATTCTTTATCATGACTAGGAATGCAAACACTTGATTTTTCAAATACCTAGAGAACGGAAAAAAGTCATTTAAATTTGGATAATGCTAAAATAAGCTGAGGATTCATCCATCTTTGCTAATTCCCAGTTGTATAAGCAAGTTTCTCTCCCAGCCTGTCTGCTTCCTTGTAAAATGAGGAAAATAATACTCTACATAATTGGCTGAAGATTAAATGAGAAAAATGCACAAACACCTTTAACATGCACAGTAGCTGGATAAACGTTAGCTATTATTATTGTCGTTGTCACTATGGTTCCTATTAAGAATCTGTCCTTTGTATTATAGCTCTGTGAATGAACTAGCAGGGAAGCAAATGTAATACTGGAATTGAATGTGAATTTTAAAATTTTGTTAAATAATTATTTGAGTTTCAGAGAGCCACAGCTCCCATCTGCGAGAATGAAATTGAAAGAGGCTACGGGAGGCCCTTAAGCGCTTTCTAAAGCACATAATGTAGTTACCTCTGTTGGTTTGCAGCCGCAGCCATTGCTTTTATATACATGGTCTGTATTAAAGCTTCTTCTGGTTCATCTCCCAGAATACAGACCTTGCTATACATTGAGACAATCTGTCTCTCAGTCCTGTGTATCAGTGGGCCTCTCTCTGCTGTCACTTCTTCGCAATTCACTCTTGGATTGGGCTTGATGTCGCTGTAGCATTTTCCCTGCCTTCCTGGCTTAAAGTCTCACCTCCACTCACTGTGGGGGAGATGAGCAGCTGCTCTATCTCCATCCATCCATTTGACTTGTTCACTACTAAGAAGCTGTGATGAGTCACTTAAGCCTTGGCAGACTGCCTATCTCTGAGTTCTGCTCTTAAGAAATAGTCTATTGGGGCTGGGGATATGGCCTAGTGGCAAGAGAGCTTGCCTCGTATACATGAGGCCCTGGGTTCAATTCCCCAGCACCACATATACAGAAAACGGCCAGAAGTGGTGCTGTGGCTCAAGTGGCAGAGTGCTAGCCTTGAGCAAAAGGAAGCCAGGGACAGTGCTCAGGCCCTGAGTTCAAGGCCCAGGACTGGCCAAAAACAAAAACAAAAAACCAAAAAAAGAAATAGTCTATGGCTATCTTGGATAATTAGGCCTGGTATATTATAGGCTTGTAAGGTAATATTATGGGCTGCATCCTGATTTTGTGCTGTTTAGTGAGTTTTAGTACCAACCCTTAGCAGGATTGTTATTTAAAGTTGTGTTTGTTGACTTGAATGTTTACATTCTTTGCAGTCACTAGTTTGCTAGATTACAGTTTCTCTATGGTAAGTGGTATTTGATTTTTTTTCTTATTCCTTTAAAATTTTTTTTGTAAAGTTGATGTACAAAGAGGTTGCAGGTAATGAGTACATTTCTTTTTGAACAGTGTGACCTTTTTCCCATTTCTCTCATTTCCCCCCTCCCAACCCCCCACTCCCACAAGTTGTAGAGTTCATTTTCAACATAGTGTTTAGTATCACTACTGAATTACTTCAGAACCTTTGTCTCACCTTTTTTGTGCTTCCTCTTCCCCTCCCCAAATCAAATACACTTACATATAAGACCAAAGGTACAGAAATAAAAAACAACCCAGATGCTCCCAGAGGATGAATGGGTCCAGAAAATGTGGTATAAATATACAATGCAATGCTATGCTTCCATCAGAAAGAATGACATTACTCCATTCGTTAGAAATGGAAAGATTTGGAAGCAATTATATTAATAAAGTAAGCCAGACCCAAAGAAAAATAGGTTGCATGTTGTCCCTCATTTGTAGTAATTAGAATATGCCTATAAATCTACAAGTAAACCCAGTGGATGGGTAAAAGACAAATAATTACACTTGGACATGACAAATTAAGCAGGACTCTTAACTAAACATTCACACAAAGACCAAAGAGGATATTCTTAGGAGAAGATGACAAAGACTCAATAGATACGTACATGTGATCATATAAAATGATGCTTAGCAAAATAAACTCCAAGAAATAGAAACAAGAAGTTTTTATTTTACTTTTTGTGTTGTTCTTCCTATTTTCCCCCCTTTGTTATTGGTATTTGTGTTGATATTTAAAATCTGAGTTGGATTATAGCACCAAGTTGATTTCTTTCTTTCTTTCTTTTTTTTTTTTTTTTTTTTTGGCCGTCCTGGGCCTTGAACTCAGGGCCTTAGCACTGTCCCTGGCTTCTTTTTGCTCAAGGCTAGCACTCTGCCACTTGAGCCACAGCGCCACTTCTGGCCGTTTTTCTGTATATGTGGTGCTGGGGAATCGAACCCAGGGCCTCATGTATACAAGGCAAGCACTCTTGCCACTAGGCCATATCCCCAGTCCCCCAAGTTGATTTCTTGAAATGATGCATGTACTCTAACCTGCTTAATGTCATGTATTAATAGTCACATATTTAAGCGATTATTTTATACTAGTCACTGAGGATGCAAATTCAAACAAGATAGGAACTTTTGGGGAAGACTCCATAGTTTCAAACAAAGTATATATTTGGTGGTAATTCATTGAGTTACATATTTGATGATCTTTTTCTATGTGCATTTTTCTACTTAATAAAAGATGTGTGTCTGTCCTTGAATTGATAGGCTAGTAGGAATGCAGTCACTTAAATGAGTTATTTCAAAGCAGATGCTGATTGTTACTAAGAGAAAGTATCTGTGGAAACTCAAGGAAAAATTATAATGGGGATTTTTGGGAAAATTCTTAGGCCAGATGGCACTATTCAACTTTTAAAATTTAAGTTGAAATTATCCTAGTCAAAAGGAAGGTATTCAGAAGAGAAAGCACAGCACTGTGAAAACAAGGTTTCATGAAAGAGCCTGCCTGGATGGAAGAAGGTTGCTTATGGCTGGAGTTGGGGGCATGGGTCTGAAATTAGGCGGTTAGATTTTGGAACTACATCTATGGAGACATTGGATATTGGTTAGTTTAACGACCGAACCCCATGAGTACTGGTGCTATTTAAGGTTTATCCATGGGGAGAGAAATTCACAAAGAATGCTGTGATCTGACCAAAATGATTGAAGGGACCCCCAAAGAGTACTGTCAATAGACCCAAGGGTGGGGTGATGTTCTAGCACAGGAGAATGGTTTGCAGTGTCACATGTCACATGCTGCATGGTAAGGGAGACACAGAAAAGCATCCGTTGGCTAAAGAAATGCGGAGCTTATGCAATGATAATATAATTCTGTAAAATATACTTGTAAGTCATTTTGTGCTTTAGAAATTGCTGTCCTCTTTTTTTTCATTTTAAACCATTTTAATGTTTTCCTTCCCACTTTTCCTTCTTGCTCTTGCATTAGTAACTTACTCATTCTTACCACTCTTTCTTTATCCATACACTCTTTCTTTTTATTGTTTAAAAATCTAGTCTTTTTAATGATAAGGGGATATTAATATTGAAGAGATACTTTTTACTACTCAGAACAGTTTAGAGCAGACTGTATTGTATATACCATTGCCCCATATACTACTGTGAGATGACAATTTTATAGGGAGTACATTTTTGTCTCAGCTTTTGAGTATCTCTCATCTTTTAGGATTTTAGAAATTGTTTTCAAAGTGTGCTTGGATCTATTGGACCTTCCCTGAGCAATTCAGCTGAATTCAGTATTGTCAAATGAACTCAGGATATGTTATTTTGATTGCTACCAAAATTAGTAAGGTGTTCAGTTCTTTCTGAGTCCATTTTTCCTCAGCAGGTTAATTTTGATTTGTAGTATTTTACAGACCAAAATGTTCTATGATTAATTTATTAGTTTTTCTGACAGTATGAGGGTTTTAACTCAGGCAGTGATAGGCTGGTGCTGTACCATTTGAGGTAGAGGCTACAACCCTGTTTTTTCCTGGTTATTTCGGGTGAGATCAGAGCATTCAGCATTGTGTAGCCATCGACTTGCTAGTTATTTTGGAGTTGGACTGTCGTGATCTTTATTTCCCTTGCTGACCTCATACCACCCTCCTGCAGATCTCAGTTTTTTGAGGTACTGCACCTGGCTAAAATGTTTGATATTGACATCATTTTTGCTGTTGTGCTTTGCATTGCTAAGAATGAAACCCAGGGCTTTGTGAATATTAGTGTTTTTGAAGTGAAATTCTAGTTAACTTTCAGTTGAAAATGTATGGCACTTTCAAGTGAGAATGAATAAACATTGCTTTGCTCAAGTGAGACTTCACAGTGGCTCCATGCATAATATACACACATAATACAAGTGGCTCCATAATAGAGTATCCACCAAGGGCTCCATACATAAGTGCCTTGATCAATTCAATATGATCCTCTGTTTTTCATGTTCTTCCTAATCTTACAATGTAAAATTCTTCCTTTTTTTCTTTGATAGTATGTGTATGTATACCTATTTTTTTTTTACCCTTCCGCCCCTTTTACTATATCATTTTGAGATCTTGGAGTTGAATTTAACATGTATTTTCAGTAGAAAGAAATAAGGAATTCTGAGCTACATCAGAAAAAAACTGCTTACCATTATTTCAGTCTAGTAAACAGGCAAATTGTGCTTTTATAACTTATACTACACAGTAAGATTATAGTCATTATGCTTCACTATTATCCTGTTACTCTGTTATTAACATGTATTTTCATATGTAAGCTTTTAAGAACAATATTAACTAGTTTTTTGTTATATTTATAATATTTAATGTTCTTTTGTATAATATTCATTGTTCTTTTGGTAAGTACTTGAGATGAAGTTGCAATGTTATATTAAGATGTTATTTTAAAAGAACCATAATGTAGGATGCTCTGGTATTTTTCTTAAATTGAATTATCTGCATATTCAAGAAAAATTTTGCTAGATAGAACTGCTGATTTACTGGGCCATATTCCATAATACATAAATAGTCTTATTTCAGATTCCAAGCTAACATTTTATCTTAGATAAAATTGTTAACTTATTAGTATGTAGTTGGTACTTGATGCTACTATCAACTTTTTTCACCCCAATAAGTCATGGTTATTGAGGTTCCCAACATTTTCTTTTTCTTCTTGAATGCTTAATGATGCTGAATTGAATAATAAAAGTGAGAACTCCTTATCTTAGTTCTCATGCAAGTTCCCAACAAGCATATTTTACCATTTCAAAAATTTAAAAGTAATGGACTATTTTAGAGAATTCATTGAAAAATCTTCTCATGTCTATTCTTTTTCCACATACTTATACACTATTTTCATGTGTATGTGGTCAGGAATAACTTATGCATATATCTGAAATAAGAATATACGTTCTTTTTTCTGTTCATTTTTTTATGTTGGCTGTGCCATACTGCACAATTTGTTCAGCATCTTGCTTTTTGTTTACCATTTCGCTGAGATTTTGCTTTATCTATGTATAATAAATTTGCGTGTTCTTTTTAACAACTGTGTAAAAACTCCATTGTATAAACATAGTATAATTTATTTAACAAGCTTCTCTACTAATTTGCATTGAAGATCCTCTCAGGATTTACTGTAATAGGCAGTGACTAACCACATAAAGAAGTTATTTGCACAAATAAGTCTGTCAGTGGAATAAATTCCCATAACTAGAGTTGGTAAGTCAGAGTATATGGTTTCATCATTTTGATAGTTTTCACAATGTTTTTTGTACCGTTATATGCTGATTCACACTTTTGCTAGGAATAAATTGTTAACATATCTGTTTCCCAGTCTATCTCTATCTATCTATCTATCTATCCATCCATCTATCTAAATATCATACTCATACTTTTCATTTGATTGTTAAACTAGATACATTATTCTTGTATTATAGATACTTATATGATTAGAATACCCCATGAATTGTAGTTTCTAGTCATAATAATATTACATTTATAGTCTGTCACTTATAACATGATACACTGCCAGTTGCTTAAATCTCTTCTAAGTTATACAAAAAGCAATATTAAATTAATGGTAGTAGTAAATGACTAGGCAAATTGGTTATAAAACAGTATTCTCAAATGTGTGTTCAAACATATATAGAGTATATTTCCCAATAAAACTTCATTCCAAATAATTAGGAAAAGACTGATAATTCTATGAGTAGTTTTAAGTCAACCTGCAATTGCAGTTTTGTTCTTATTCTGGTATTATTGGAGTTTAAATTCAGGATCTCAGGCTTACTAGACAGACATATAGATATAGTCTATACTGTCTTGTTAGCAACAAATACATTCTAAGTACATGTTTGTTATTTAAAAGAAAGAAGTATATAATTAATTTGCTACCATCTGAAAGAAAATTGATTGTACACAAATATACATATACATTATATATATTTATATATACATTTATTTATTTATTTACAAGTACACTAAGCTCGAAACTGAATTTAGAAAGTGGTCCTCAGGGTCTGGAGGTATGCTTTAGCACTAGTGTACCTGCCAAACCCTCAGTTCAAATCCCAGTGCCATCCCAATGAAGCAAAAATTGGTGATAATAAAGACTGATCTTGGTTTTGAATTTTTTCAAGCTTTCAAATTGACTTTTAAGGACCTTTAATATATGGACACAATATTTGAATATGCAGGAAGAAGTTTACTTTAAATTTATTACTGTGACTTTTTTTTTTCTCTTGGTTTGGATGTCACATATATGTATAACTTTTAAGAAAAAAAGGAAAGAAGCTAATTCTTGTATCCAACATTAGTTGAAAAATTATTACTCCAGGTGTTTCCATGTTATTGCATTTTTTCCAAAGGAAGTGATTTTGCCAAAAGATGGAGTGTTTTGCTATTTTGGCTTGTTGTTTATATTGAGGTTGACTCTGTTGGTTAGTGTGTACTGGTAATGACACCAATGACATGGTTTTTATTTCCATGTGGTTCTGTTAACTTTGGTTTTCCACTGCCACAGACTACTCCCTTAATTATATCTAAAATGTGTTCCTGGCCCAAGGGAGGCTTGATGAGGTAAAGTGAGAATCCATCGTCAATGTGGGAAAATGGGCTTTACCCTGCTGATGAGACAGGATTGAGCAGTGGAAGTTCATCATAACAGAACTTCTAAATTTATCTCTTCATAACACAACATTCCTATGCCTTATAAAGTTCAAGATCTGTTACTTCACGTGTTGGTTTTTAATAGGCATAAAGTCAGTTCCAGTTCCAGGCTCAGTTTATAGTTAAGTCTTAAAGTATTAACTAAGGTTACTTTTTGGAGAAAAAAAATCATTCTTAGCTCTTCCCAATTACATAATATTTACATATCCAAATACTTTACTGAGTTGAAAATGTCTCTGTCTTATATCTGAAAGGACATACAACAAATATTTAATTTATATACTTCAGTTTTTTGGTCTCATAAAACACCTCCTGTAATCTCATGTCATACTTTAAAATCTCTCAAATCTAAAAAACAAACCTTATCACTTTTAACATACAGTATGCTTTTATGTAGTACATATTTTAAAAATATTTACTAGCTGCCAGGCTTTGTGTTGAATAAGTACAAAGAACCCTCAAATAATGGCATTAGGGGAGCCAGATATGGTGGAAGTGTTGCATTAAAGCAAGGCATAGGATACTGACCATGAGAAGAGTTATTAATTACATTGACTCATCAGTTAGCAAGCTTTATTGGAGCTTGAAGGTAGCCAGGTGCCTAGTCCATTCAGGCTGGCATAGCAAAACTCCTTAGATTGTATAACTTATTAGTAGCGTAAACTCATTGTTTGCCTTAATGGAGCCTGGGAAGTTTGAGACCAAGGCACTTCCTCTTCTGTTTCTGGATAACTGGGAATGTCTAGAATGCACCTTTCCTGGATGATGACTACTTCCCTGTCTCCACATGGCAGAGAGACAGGCAAAAAGGGCCTAGCTGTTTTTCTCTGAATCTTTAGTAATGTTGCTAGTTCAATTCACAGGTGTTTCCTTAAAGCTCCACCTCCTAGTACTGCCATGTTGAGATTGAGTTTTTTTGAGAGACATTGAGATTTTTGGAGAGACATGTACATTCAAGCCATAACACCAGGGTGAATATAGGTAGGGCACTTAGAACAAACTAAACTTGCATTTAAACGTTCCAAGAGCATGATACATTTAAGAACTGTAAATAGCATGTCTTGAATTTAGAATGTTGAAAGGGATGGTAGTAGTCAGTTTGGATATTTAATCGAGTCCAATTCATAAAGTACTTTTTTTTTTTATTCTTCTGGGATTATGAATTATCTTTTAAAAGCAATGGAAAGTGGTTAGAGTGTTTTAAGAAAGATTGATGTTAAAGGGAAGGGAGAGTATGAAATGAAATATAATTAGTGTTGCATAAAGTTTAATTGCACATTGGTAGTAAGAGCAGAATTGGAGTCATATTCAACTTGTATGTAGTGAACACCAGGAACCAGGTTCCTAGCACTGGTATAGTGTCTGAAACACTTGGTTCCCCAAATAAACAAAATCAATGGCATCATGGTGCTTATATTCTAGTGGAAGGAACAGACAAATATGTAGATAATGTTCCCTATTTATGAAAATCCTGTTTAAAAAATCAAAGTAGGGCAAAGTGTTAGGGACAAACATATATAATGACTAAAGAAATCCCTCTCTGTTCACGTATATGTTCTGTTCACCTTAATCTTTCTAGGGAATAGGGGAAAGGGTTCAAGTCCTCAGAGCTGACCAGCTGCCTGTTTCGGTGTGGCCATAAGAAATACATCTCTGATCATTCTTTTTCAATTTTTTTTCACCAGAGTCTTTTTCTTGAAATTCATTCTACATTATATTTTACGTTCTTCTTGTTTATTTTACATTTGCTTTTGCTTCCCACTATACCTCATTCCTCTCTCTGTCTAGTTGTGTGATATTTTGGCCATTTTTATTATGTAGCTTCAATCTTAAAATAGTCATTTTTAGAGTACCTGTTTATTTAAAAAATGAGCTATATGTGTCTGCTTTGAGATACAGCTTCTGACATTGTTAATAAATTTGTTGTACACGGGCTGGGGATATAGCCTAGTGGCAAGAGTGCCTGCCTCGTATACAGGAGGCCCTAGGTTCGATTCCCCAGCACCACATATACAGAAAACGGCCAGAAGCGGCGCTGTGGCTCAAGTGGCAGAGTGCTAGCCTTGAGCGGGAAGAAGCCAGGGACAGTGCTCAGGCCCTGAGTCCAAGGCCCAGGACTGGCCCAAAAAAAAAAAAAAAAAAAAAATTTGTTGTACATAACACACACATATGCTCACAAAGACATAACATGAAAGCAGGAAAGGGTATAGGAATTGTGGTGTAGGAATTGGAAGGGGAGAGTGTGATATTTTATCTTTGGAAGTAAAGTAGGTCCTTTCTGATAAGGTAAAGTTGGAGTACAGATTCTTTATATTATCCACTTATGACTTAACATGGTGTTCAGAATCCAGGCTCTTCTGTTCCCTGCATATATTTCTCTAGGAGCTTACTGGGGAAAGTGGAACCTTTGCAATCTGTTGTCATCTGGTAGATTTGCCTAAACCTTAGGGATTAGATTGTGAGTTTAGTAAATTCTGTTTGCCAAACAAAGATAACATTTTTTTTTTTACTTAAGGAATCTAAACCATGAACATTTCCCTTTCCTTTCACTGTTTTCCAAGCCTAAACTCTCCATAGCCTGTCAGCTATGATTATGTGTTCCCAGCTAATGCGAACAAGAGAAGCTGCTGATGGAAGGAGGAATTTTAAAGAGACTTGCTGAAGTAGGGTGGTAACATAAAATTGATAGATTCAGTGTGCCAGTGGAGTTCACAGCCTGGCTTCTTTCACTGTATCTACAAATCATTCTCACTTCCTAATTTGAGACCTACATTTTTCTTTTGTCATTTTCTGTATCTACTTTTCAGTCAAAATGCTGTAGATCCAGAAATATAAAAGACACAATTCCTCTGCTATTTAATGATTGGTCCTAGTGGGGAAAGAAAAAATTAATTAAAATCTATGAAACTGAAACAAGTAACCCTTAAAGGTAGGCAATACAACATGGCCAGTGTTAATGTGACAATTTGTTAATGGACTAGGCAGTTGTAATCAGTATTAAAAATTACTTGAGGCTTTTTTATGTTTGTGAAAGCTACTAATTAAAGGGAGCAATGACCCGTGAGATTATCCATGAAACCATTTGCTGATTGAACGTAACACCAAAGAAAACACTCATCTCCCCCCCCCTTTTATCCCATATTCTTACAGTGAAGACTATTTTGGCTTACTTTTATTTTTCTATTGTCCAGTACATATTTTTTTCAAGTGCTTCTATTTAGATGAGGCATGCATTTTAAGTTTTAATTAATGGTAGGGGACCAAAGCCACTAAAATCTCATCTTCCCTTTCAGGCACTGAGTTTAGTATCTGTAAACAGACTGTTGGAAGGTCTGTTCCATGATGCTTTAAGGGTAAGTTGTGTTCTCAAGGCAGTCCTAGTCTTTTATTGCCTTGACAGTGACATGAGACAAAACTGATATGACAATGTCCATGCCAATTCATGTTATACAATCCACTGTGAAGACACACTGTGTACTATTTCTATTCTTACAGACAAGACAGTGATTTAATTTGTTTATTGGAATTTTAAAGGACCCAGGTAAGAAGATATAGAAGAATTACTATAATTGTGAGGATTTGGGGAACAAGAAAGGAAGATTTGTAATTATCTAAAGTATATTTATCCTAAGTATACAAAAGAAAACACATAGATATTAGATGTGAATGAGAATGATTTGTCACGTGTGCTTATTATCTATAAACAGTCTTAACAATGAGGATAATTACTTAAACTAAGCCAAGAATCTATTAGAGTTTCTAAAAAGTTTTGGAGAGATGATTGTCATACATATTAGTTCTGAGTAATTATTACTCATACAGATTGAGCCACTCAACCCAGAGAACATTGAATAACCAGGCAACAATCTACCTAAGTATAGAGCTTAAAGCTTCATTTCCAAAGGGACCTTTGCTATAATCTAGCAAATGATTTATGAAATCTTATTATTTTATTTATATGATCATTGTAAACCAGAAAGATTAAAAATACTATTTTATAAATCAATAATAGAAGAGGAAAAAGGAGAATGCAGATATCCTGATATCCATTCAGGTTTTTCATACCATGTCTTATCTTCTTTGAATAAACTTGGTAGAAACTTGTCCATGAACTTGAACATGATTGATTGCCTGTATAGCTATGGGATTTTCTAGTATTCTCCTAAATGTGAGGTTATCCCTTTTTCATCTCTGGCTAATTTCTTCAGACTTTTGCTAGAAGATGGCTACTATTATAAAATAACAAGCTTCAACAATTTTAGGAAGAACTAAAGGAACAAAAATATAGAAGAATAATACAAATATAATGAGGTAGATTTCAGTAATAACCTCAGAATACTTGTTTTGCAATGCTACTTTGTGTTTTCTGACCTTTCATTTTAGGGGGTAGAGGTCCCGTCTTTGTTGCCCATGCCAACAAGCTGTTGACAGCTCAGCTTTACAGACATTAGGATAGAAATGTAAAGACCAGGATCTAGCAAAGTACAAGTAAATGCCCACCCCCCCCCCCAGCATGCCCCCCACCACATATCCCTGTAAACATTTGTAAGAAATTGGACTTTTATTGTCTCTTAAAAATTCATGTGGTTTGGGGTGTGGCTCAACGATGGAGTGCTTGCCTGCCATATGCAAGGCCCTGGGTTTTATCCCCCATACCACATATACATAAATAAAAACATTTACTATGCAAATACTATAGAATTAATTCTATAGAATATTCTATATTTTCTCCTTTCTAATCTTCCGGTGAAATGGTTAATCTTTCTTGAAGTCAGTTTTTCTGTTCTCCATGGATATGGAAGCAAGGCAAAATAATGAAATATGGCTAGGATTTCCCATGCTGAAATGTAAGTCCACTTTCTTTATGACACTCTTTATAAAGAATCTGTCTAACCAAAAATATTATCATCTGTCATCAGTGCAATATCTTCTTGCATAATGAGAAAAGTTCCTTCTGGTCTTTACTATCTAAAAAAAATAAGTAATTATTCTTCAACTCTTTACTTGAAACAAACATCCTCTGTTAGCCATAAGACAGCTTTCCATTGCTGTGATAAAATACATGAGAAAGTCAACTTTAAAAGGCTAATCTTTCAGAGATTTCACTTGATGATTTTATCCTTGACCCATGTTGAGACAGTACATTATGTAGAGTTCATGGAAGAGGAATTCTATCAGCTTATGACATCTAAGAAGCAAGACAGTGGAAAGGGGCTGGGCCCCAATGTGTCCTAAGACATGCCTCCTCCTAATTTTCTTCAACTAGCCTCACTATGTAAAGATTTCACCAACTCCTAATAGTGCCAGAGACTACATCATAACATAGGATTTTCTTTATAACCTTTGTGGTTTCTAATGAGAAATTCCATTATTCTAATAGGTTTTCCCCCCTGTAGCTAAGTTGTGCTTTTTTTTTCTCTTTGTGCTCCTTTCAAGATGTGTTCTTTGTTTCGATATTTTGACTGAGAAATATATGAATGCAAATTTTCCTTAGGTTCATTGTTTGGGATTCACACTGTTTCTTCAATCCAAGGCTAATATCTTTTGTCTAAGTTTGGAAATATTCAGGTAGTTAAATAATGCTTACTATCTCAAAGTGAACACCAAAATGTGTGAGGTTTCTTTGCTTTATTGCTATATTGGTTTATTCTGAACTGTGCTGTAGCTAATCACTCTGTTCCCCATTACTTCTCACTTACCTTGACTTGCTCTTTATATGAGAGGTACATTTCTAAATCTTTGGTTGCTTCCCATTGTGTAAAGGGGATTTTTTTTTTTTTTTTTTTTGCCATTCCTGGGCCTTGGACTCAGGAGCTGAGTACTGTCCCTGGCTTCTTTTTTTGCTCAAGGCTAGCACTCTTGCCACTTGAGCCACAGCACCGCTTCTGGCCATTTTCTATATATGTGGTGCTGGGGAATCGAACCCAGAGCTTCATGTATACGAGGCAAGCACTCTTGCCACTAAGCTATATTCCCAGCTCTGTAAAGGGGAGTTGTAAAGTTGCATGAAACTCAGTTGTAGTAAACTCAATTGAAAAAAATAATTCAGATATAATATTGAGCTAAATTAATGGTGTTTGCCTTCTGTTTGGTATTCAATAGCCTCTCAGTTTTTAATATGCTTCTTGTATCTTTTTGTTTGTCTCATTTTTACCAGTTCTGTGGCTTGAACACAGGACCTTAAACTCTTGCTTGGCTTGCTTGCTGACAGCTGGTACTCTACCTCTTGTGCCATGCCTCTAGTCCAACACTTTGTTGGTTAATTAGAGAGATGGAGTCTCAAGGGTTTGTTTTAAGTCATGTTCTACTCTCAGCTTCCTGAGTATATCTAGGATTGCAGGCCTGAGCCCCAGATTCCCGGTTGTAGATATCCCATCATTAAAAAAAAATACATGGTAGGACACACACCAGGCTTTGCCTTAAATGTTCACATCAGCACATAATACACTAACCTGTATATTGTACACCAATATGTGTCTTAAAAAGTTAATATCAGCACATATATTTTTAGGGATGATAAAATATTATAACTTTGTCTATGTAATTATACTACAATGTAGGTATAGTATTAGGAATAATTTGGGCTGGGAATATGGCCTAGTGGCAAGAGTGTTTGCCTCGTATACGTGAAGCCCTGGGTTCGATTCCCCAGCACCACATGTATAAAAAAATGGCCAGAAGTGGCGCTGTGGCTCAAGTGGTAGAGTGCTAGCCTTGAGCAAAAAGAAGCCAGGAACTGTGGGTCCAGGACCTGAGTCCCAAGCCCTAGGACTGGCAAAAAAAAAAAAAAAGGAATAATTTAAAAGAACATATTCAGAACTTGTTGAAAAGCTGAAAATAGGTGTGACTCCCAATGATAGAGCTAGCCATCCTGGGGTTATAAATTATGATAAATGGTGCATTGAAATTTTGTTCTTATGGCCCTCATTTTCATTCACTCTTTTGACTTGGTAACAGGTTTCTTGTAAAGGCTTTTATTGAACTATGTGCACCCTTTTTTTTGGGGGGGGCATGTTATGTATCGTATTGGATGTATTTTTACTACTGACTTCTATAGTTGTAGCTGTACAGTATGTGTGTCCCTTGGTTTTACAGGAGTGTATCACTTAGTTAATGAAACATGTGAGATACATAAGTTTCCTGTTGCTGTGATAATAAATTATGTCAATGAAACATGTGAGATATGTAAGTTTCCTGTTGCTGTGATAATAAACTATGTTAAACTTATTGGCCTAAACCAATACTAATTTGTGTTACAAATCTGGAGATCAGAATCCTAATGCGATATTGTCAGGGCCTCAGTCCTTCTGGCAGTCCCTTGCAAAGAATCTGTTTTCTCTCCTCCTCCAGCTTCTAGAGCTGTCTGCAATCCTCGGCTCATGTCTACTTTCCCCATATTTTCAAATGTAGCAACGACCATCGTGAATCTTTCTTGTGTTGCTTTTTAATTACATTGGACCCACAGTGATAATACAGAGTAATCTCGGCATTATAATACAGCAGAATTAAAAACCTTAATTCTCAATTTCTTCTTTATCCCACTTTAATTCCTCATAGTCACTCTGTGATGTAAGTCATGACTCAGTGTGTTTCAAGTCTTTATGAATGAAGAAATTTTATTTGCTCATCTAGAGATAGATGCCAATATAGCTTCTAAACTTTCATTGAAGACCTATACTTTTTTTCTTGACTTTCACCATTGGATGATAACATAATATTTTATGTTCAGATCTTTGTATTAAATCATTAGGGAAAGAATATTTTAAGATGTAAACTCTTTGGCTGGGAATATGGCCTAGTGGCAAGAGTGCTTGCCTTATATACATGAAGCCCCAGGTTCAGTTCCTCAGCACGACATATACAGAAAAGGCCAGAAGTGGCACTGTGGCTCAAGCTGGCAGAGTGCTAGCCTTGAGCAAAAAGAAGCCAGGGACAGTGCTCAGGCCCTGAGTCCAAGCCCTTGGACTGGCAAAAAATATAGACATTTATATGTATATATATATATGTATATGTATGTATATATATACACACACATATATATATATACACACACACATACATACTCTTTGAAATGAGCTGAACTGTGATGTCTGATCTCTGAAATGGTTTTGAAATGGGGATAGAATTGGGGGACAATTGAAAGTAGTTTTCCTAAGCTTTCATTTCTTTCAGTATCTTTTAGTAGTTTAAAGGTGTTTTTAAATTATTACTCAGATTTTTTTCTTTCCTGTACTATGTACTAGAGCCAGAGCCTTGCAATGATACACAGAGATTCTACCACTCTGCTACACTTTCCTTCTTTTATTTTATTGTATTATTATTATTATTATTATTATTTATTTATTTATTTTTGGCCAGTTCTGGTCCCTGGCTTTTTGCTCAAGGCTAGCACTCCTCCACTTGAGCCACAGCACCACTTCTGGCCATTTTCTATATTTATGGTGCTGAGGAATGGAACCCAGGGCTTCATGTATATAAGGCAAGCACTCTTGCCACTAGGCCATATTCCCAGCCCCCTTCTTTTATTTTAAGACTAAAGATTTAAATGTCAGTGTATAATTGGGTAGGAAACATTTTTTTAAATATTTATAAACAACTTGGAGTTTGCTGCTTCTTCAAGCAAATAAGTATTTGCAATGTAATAATATACATAAACACATAGATACATGCTGTCTGTATTTGCTTTGTTAAACAGCTAATATTATCTGAGGTTTGTTTTAACCTTAGATTGTAACAATTGAAAAAGGCTGAAATTTATTTACTTTTTGTTGTTGTTGTTTATCTGTGCCAGTCTTGGGGCTTGAACTCAGGGCCTCGGCACTGTCCCTGAACTTGTTTCTCAAGACTAGCACTCTGACACTTGAGCCATAGTTCTATATTTGGCTTTTTGATGGTTAATTGGATGTAAGAGTCTCACAGACTTTCTAAGATATAAGGACCACATCTTTGCCTCCTGAGTAGGTAGGATTACGAGTATAGGCCACTGACAACTGACTTGAAATTTAGTTTTAATGTAAAGTACACCCAGGAATCTGGAAGGCCTGATATGGTTCAATAGTCGATCAGGAAATTAGCAAAATAATAATGATGATGGTAATAATAATGTAGCTTCTGTTAATAAGCAGTAATCAAAGAAACAATCAAATATCTTGATGAAGCAGTCCTTTTTGTCTATATAGCTGTTTGACCAATTTATAACATTCTTTTGTAATGAATACATTGTACTTTATCTACTTGTACTTTATCTAAATTGTACTTTAGCTACTACATTGTACTTTCTTAATAGAAATGGTTTGGTTAGGACCTTCATTCCACGACATTATGTCCGAGTACCAGGACTATGAGGCAGAATGGGGAAGATTATTGTTCTGTTTTCTGTACTAGAGAAGGTTTTAGGGCATGAAGTTTTAAATCTTAAAGGTTGTCAAAATGGAAAGTTTTACCAGAAATGAATTCACTTCAAATAAAAACATGAGTACCTGTATTTGGATGTTTTACTACATACCGAAGACAGACAGTGGACTATAAACCTTTCATTTAATGGGCCAATTGAGCTCCATCTGTGGACCAGTATGTTGTTTCAGTGTCTGACACAAGCCACAGGCATAACCCTACTTTTTGAATGTTGTTCCTCATTTTGACCTATGTGTTTTCTGTGGTTAAGACTTGATGAGAAAACCCTTAACTCACTGTAGTATATTCACATCTGTACCAGTGGGTGGCAGTAGAAATGTCAGAGTTCAGAATAATGCAGCTTCTTATAATAAGTAGAATCTAAAGGCACTGTGTTATGAGTCCCCTTGTGTATATTTAAGTTACAACTGATCACTTTTCTACACATTTTCTGATTTTAAATTGTTTTGCCTTTAAAAATAAAAATAACAAGTAGCATATAGCTGATTCTTCTCATGCCCTGATGTTTTAAAAGTATTTTGCATATATATTTGTTCCCTAGAACCTGCCTAGAGTAGTTCCATGGAATAGAAAAATCAAATGATACCAAGTTCCTTATATAAAATAAGATGGCATTTGTATATAACCTATGCATTACTAGATTACTTCCAATAACTAACTCAGTGTAAATGATTTACAAATGGTTGTTACACATGTTTATATACCTGTATTTGTTACATATATAAATCATGCATGTACATGTATCTGTATATGTTCATATTTTTATGTATTTTTGTAAAAGAACTTTCAATCCATGACTGGTTGAATTCATGGATATAGAACCTATAACATAAAGGGCATATTGAAGTTATTTAAATCCAAACATATTTTTTTTAGTTCATCTTGACTAGTATAATGAAATGGGGGAAATGTTATCTATCTAATGTTATATTTAATTTAACAGCTAGTCTGCAGTCATTCTTTAAAAGAAAATGTTTTATTGCTGGTTTGTTTCTTGAGCTAGCCTGTATGCTGTGTGTTGAATATACTTTACTAAAGTTACTGCCTTCTTGAGTGTCTCAAGTATTTGCTCTCCATCAAAGCCACACCCTGTGATGTCATTTCTGATTTGAGGGATTTAATGCTGACTGCTAATGATTATTGGCCTTCTCACAGACTACTAAAGTTACACAATTCTTTAATGAAGTTCTTTCAATTTAGGGAGGAACTTTAGAATGTATTAGCATGTATGGCTGAGCTGGGAATACTATTTCATTTCAATATAAAATTTGAAAGGTTAAAGTGGGCAGTTACCTGTTGTATAGCTTTGTGATGCTGACAGAGCTACTGGATCTCAAGATGTGAGGAGGTTAGAATGCATCAGTGGGTTTTTTCCCCCATCAGTATACTTAAGAGCTTTATAGATCTATCATGATGCCATCAAGCTTACTACAGTGTAGAAGAGAAGTTTGACAGGCTGGATCCTGAGACCTCCACTTCTTTTCCCACTAAGCCGCCACCTTTCTGCTTTTAAAATTAGGTACACTGTATGCTAGATTATGTTCATATAACTTAGAAGTGTAATGCTCTTTCTTTCAGAAGAATAAAAACCTGAGGTTACGCTATTTCTCTGTTCCTTTCCGTTCCTTCTTGGGTAGCCAAGAAGGAAAACATTACCCCATTGCCTGGGGTCTGTAGGTAATATCTTGAACATTGGGAGTGGAATGGTGGAGACTGAATACATCACTTACAGCCTCTTGAGTGTGCTGCTTTATTTGGTTTCTTTATACCACGACTGTGATCCACAAGAGAAATGCATAGCTTTTAAGAAAAATGTATTAATCTCTTTTGACAATTTACATTATCTATTGCTTTTAGTAAATGTCAGCATGCATAGAGTAGTATTGAACAGAAATACAGGAGCCTAAAGCTAAATGCTTCTTTGCAAACTAGAATCATTAATTCACTGTATTCTGCTGCCAATCCTACTCTGCACAGTGCTATTTGTTGTATTTCTAGCGCATTTCCATAGCTTTCTATCCATTATCAGTCAAACTGACTTATAATGTGAATGAGATATTTTATAGTAAAAGTTACAGAAAAGCGTAGTGAATTCTAAAGTGGATCCTCAACATTCCTGTGAAGTGTCAGATTACTAGATGGGTGTGTTGTGTCATACACACCTAGATGGATGTGTTGCTCAATTCACCTTTTCAATAAAAATAAAGAAACAATCTGCTCTCGGCTACCAGAGTAGAATTTTTTTTAAAGTATTTAACCTCCTTAAATAGCCAGACCACTGTTTGCAAAGACTACAGAGGAAGTGATACACAGAGCCTTTGCCAAAACCATGGTCATGATATATTGCCTTACCTGTGCCACAGAAATGCAAAATAGAAGTGGTAGAACTGAGCAAAACAAAGCAACTAGATTCTTCAGTATTTGTCCTTTTTCTTTTCTTTTCTTTTTGTTATTGTAAAGGGGAGGTACAGAGGGGTACAGTTACATAAGTCAGATAATTGAGTACATTTCTTTCTGGGCATTGTCACTGTTCCCTCACTCTCCCATCACCACCCTCAAGTTGGATAAAGATCATTTTCAGCATAGTGTCTGGTGAGTATCACTGCTGAATTTGTTCGCCTTTTGTTCCTCTATTTTTGTGCCTACCTTACCCTTCCAAAGACAGATAAATGAACAAATGACCTAAAACAAAAACAACAAAAGAAAAAAGCTCTTGTGTCCATTTCCTGGAATTGATTTGGATCAATATTATTTTATATGATCAGAAGCACACAGGCCTTGCAACTTTATGTTCCTCCCCTCAGAGCATCCTCCTTTGGTCTTACTGTATGGGAATGCCTACAGTCCTGAATAATTTCTCATGTTCCTATGTATTTTAGACCTAGCTTCTACATATGAGAGAAAACATGTGCCATTGTCTCTGAGCTTGGTGTACCTCCCTTAATATGATTTGTTCTGGGTCCATCCACCTTTTTTTCTTTTAATGTGGAACTTTCTTCCCCTAATGACTATATTACATAATGAGTTAACATCAGCTCATTTGAAACTTGGAGCCAATCAAAGGAAAACACCAGGGCTTCTATCTTCTTTTATCAAAAAAATCTTTCATTTGCTAATGTTGATAGGGGCACATGTGGCCCCAGCATTTTGCATGGCAGTTGAGTTTGTATTTAACCACAAACAAGAGAATGATAAGGGAAACAGTAACATGCCAGTGCTGAGCAAAGGAGCAGAGTTGTTCTACAGCCTTTTGTTCCCAATCATTTGTTTCGAGAGCTGAACAAACATGATTGTTCATTATAATGAGGGGCGCTAGTTATACTCAAGTGTCACAACATTATGTTACTTCTGCTCTCGAAGGGTTTCACCTCTGTCCTTGCAGCTTGTGTCTGTTTGCAGTAGTCACTTTCCGGCAGTGTTCTGTGACCACATTTCCTCAGCACAGATTAATCATGCTTATCATCACCAATGCGTGTGTCTAAACCAAGCACCTAACAAATGTGCAGTTGAGGTAGGTGAAGGCAATTTTGCCATGGAAGTATCCAATACTGTAGTCAGTCCTGGTTGTTGACATTAGAAAACTCCTAAAGCAAATCAGAGCAATGCTAGTGTGTATATCATTTTTATTAGTCGTAGTGTGGAGAAAGGTATACTTAAATCCTGGACAGTACAAGTGAGAACATGCTATGCTAGAGAAGAAGATAGGTGAGCAAAACTCTAGATGTGGCTTTAGTAATAACTTGGGCAGTCTCAGGCAAACATTTGATGACTTTGAGCCACATATCTTCATGTATTTATTGTAGAATTAAACATAACAGTGTGGAATAGAAAGCTCTTGCCAACCCTTGAAGTCTCCAGGTTTCAGAGTAGAGATAAGGTTTAATTTTGCATATGAAAACTGTTCTTTCTGTTAATCCAGTCCTGTTAGGATGCTCAAAATGTACTATATACTTTGCCTTAGCTAAGAAATAGGCAAGAGATCTAAGCTAGGTTCATTTAGCTATTCTCAGAATATCATTTTGAGTGGATGGATGTAAAGATTAGTGGTACTCAGAATAGAATGTCTATGGTACTGTGTCTTCCCACTCCATTCTAATTGTTTTTCTCTTTAGAGTCAGAATCCTCTTTTTCATGAGTAGGTTACTTCTGTAGCTTTTAATATATTTTAATGGTTCATCAACTAGCAATTGGTTTTGGTATCAGTTAACATGTTCTGGGCACCAAACTATCCACAAACATCACTTTTTAAGCTTGCACTGGGCTCAGCAGGGCATTTTTTGTAGACTGTTGGACTCCTGGCTGAGTCATCATAGTCAGACTCAGTTCACTGGGCACCTGCGCTTTTGGGCATTTGCTGACCATCTGCAGGGACAGCATTCAGGGTGGTAGGGGTAGGAAGATTCCTGGACCATAGGCATCTTGGTTTCCCTGGCTCTTTTCATACAGTAATACAGGGTTCTTTGTAGAAAAGTAGTAGAAATGTGCAAGGCCACTGGAAGCCTCCATGCAGGTTGGCACAGAGTTGCTTCTGCTATGTTCTGTTCCCGGAATCAACTCAAGTGGCCAGCCTAGATGCAAGAAATGGAAAAGTAGGTAGGCATTCCATCTTTAGGAAGTAGCTACAATATCTCAGAAGTAAAGTACAGAGAAGAGTAGTAATTAACCATCTACTACACACTCAGTACTTTCAACTCATTATTGCTGAAGAACCTGATATGTCAACCAGGCACCCATGGTAGGGTACCTGCCATTGAGCATAAAGCATTAGATCTGGAGTTTGAATCCCAGTCTCTGACAAAAACAAAAAGCATCTCCTAAAACATTGACACCTCTATCATTGATTTAACTGATGAGAGAAACTCTTAGGAGTCAGTCAGTTCCTTTAAGCAATACAGAATACATCTCCTCCTCTTTAATTGGAACTCATTGTATCTTATGGGAATTGCTTGCTTCACCTCTCCAGCCTTCTCAACCGCAGTCTCAAAGGGCTGTCACCATTAATTGTATTATCTGCCGGCACTACTTAAGATTCAGTATGTCACCTGCCCAGCTATGTATGATATATACCTCCCCCCCACATTATATTACTTGTTGTTGTTGTTGCTGTATCTAGTTTAGCATTTGCAAAAATCATCTGCATTTGCCTTTGTAGAAAAAAATACACACACATATACGTATGTATGTAAATTTCGGTAAATTATATTGTGCTTTTATGCAGCCTACCCTCTTGGTATTCTATATCATTCACAGAGTAAAGCAAATGCTAGTTCTGATGTGCGCTGCTGTAGGTGGTTCTTGCCAGTTTTCATCCAAGTTCTGACTCAGCCAAGACTTCTGTAGGTTTGTGAGATCTAATAAGATCATAGCACAGGGTGGTATAGCTGCAGGCAGAAAATTCTGCTTGCCAAATATATTTTCCTTTATAGCAAGTTCGTAAATTAAAGCAGGGCCCTGAGACGCTGGCTGTATGCATGCATTACAACAGATCTCTGTTTGGTTGGCCACCTTCCCTTCTAGCCACTGACTTCTCTGAGATGATGCCAAACTTCCAGTCATATACAACTTCAACACATCCTACCCTCTCTGTGTCAAATGATAGTTAATACGACTTTACAGTGGAGGTGGTACTCTTCTTCCATTAATAATACCCATTATTTCTAGGTGTTTTAACTTGAGTATAAACATGGACTCCAGGGGTAGAACTTGACTTGGAAACTTACTTTACGAGCAAATAGTTTGTTTATAAATTTTTTTCCTTTTTTAACAAGAGGTTCCTAATTTTTAATAGAAATTTTGTGTTGCTTTTGACTTATTTGTGCATCGGACAAAATTCCTAAAATTAGTATCATTTTGGATCTGTAATTTGTTTTGGTATCATTCTGCGGCATCTCCTAATGCTGAGACCTCCCAGGAGGTTTTAGCTAGCATTTGTGTGGCAGAGTAGAGCTCTGTTGTGTTGCTTCAATTGCTCTCAGACAGGGAATTTTTTTTACACTTGTTTCTCACAACTCTACCCCAAGTTTTCTTTTTTATTCCAAAGCATTTAAAGCTTCTTAACTGAATTGTGTTTCATGGATAAGACATAATCCAGTTTTACATCTCATTTTCATGGATGTTTTGCTTTTCTATTGTAGACCTGGTAGAAGAGACACAAAGGAAAGATGAAGAAATGGAATCTCTGCAGGTATGGTAAATTCTCAAATAGGGCAAGTATTCTTATGATTAAAAATACTTGGTTTTTGCTCTGTTATCCTTTTTATTGTTATAAAGTAGGACTGCAAATGCCATGTGGAAACTTTAAAGCTAAAATTGGAATCTGCTTTCTTTAGCAGTCTTTGAGAACACCTACAATCTAAAGCAGGAAGTCAGCTCAGCCTGCAGGCTACGCTTGAAAGGAATCACTATGTCTTAGTATAGTGGGAACTTCAGCATCAGGAAATGAATGTAGCATCCTTCGAAAGTCATATTCTCCAAATCAAGGCTTATACGTGACAGTGAATTGATGGAATCTATGTGAAAGTCAAGCATATTCCTCATAGTCCATGAATGTTGTCTACCAGTGTCCTCATAGGAATCTTAACACTTATAGAGCTTAACATTTGCCTTAGAGCCAGTCAGTAGTGGCTTACGCCTGTAATTGTAGCTACTAACGAGGTTGAGATCAAAGCCAGCCTGAGCAGGAAAACCCATTACCTGGACACTCTTATCTCTAATTCACTACCAGAAAGCCTGAAGTGGAACTGTGGCTCAAGGGGTAAAGCACTTAGCTTGAGCCAAAGAAGTTGAGGGGCAGTGCCAAGGTTTTGAGTTCAAACCCCAGGACCAGTACAATTTCTTTTTCTCTCTTGGCTAGCCTCTCAATTTACCATGGATTTATGCACACTTCTTGGACTGGAAAATTGTGTTTGAAAGATTCTGCTAGAATTTTAATTGACATTTCCATGGTATGAACAATTGATGTTCCGTTGGCATCTGACAGAAGTTCTCTTCCTTTTAGATTGGGTTAACTCAAAAGAGGATAACTCAAATGTCTATCTTTATTAGAGAAAACATAATCAGCTTTATTCACATGACAGAACCAATTCACTTAATGCCATGTTGGAGCTTACAAATAGTAAATAATTTGGACATGGAGAGTTCTTCATGGGCCTTGAGCTATAAGGCAGGACTAGAGGCTGAAATAATGAGCTGGCTTGAGTGCTTTAGGGGTAAAGGTATTTGCTTCTGGTAAATGGAGGGTGGTCAAGTGAAGTCCAAAGAGCAGGGAAACTATTTTATAATTCGAGAATTTTCTATTTTGACCCTTGACATTAGTAGAAAATTGTATAATTTACCCGAAAATGCTTTTATCATAGTTTTGTGTATGCAATAAAAGTGGCACATGATACCCACAGTTTTGCATAAATTAAACTTTTTTTTTAGCCTCTTGCACTATATTTAGGCCTAAAAAGAAAGAGCACTAGTTTGGTGTAAGGCTACAAAAAATATGAAATATACTTCAGATTACATCCTTTTCCTGTTTATCTCAGTGAAATTAATATTAGCAGTGCTTATTACAAAATTAAAAGCTGTATTTACACTAAATGTGTCTACTGAGACGATAATAGTCTTTTAGAGGCATTTTAGTTTTCTGTTCGGATTGCCATTGACTCCAGAATATCACATGTAAACATATTTATTGTGGACATATATTTCAAAATGGCATTGCAAATAGTTATTATCTTATTTCTTGCACAATACAGATTTTGCAACTGGTAGTCCCATTAAATTGAATAGTCAATGTTGCTTCTCAAACATTTATTAAGTATTGGCACCATTTTCTTCCTAAATGTCCAGCCAGTGCAATAAAATGCACCAGCCAACCAGCTCTGGACATTTATAGATGTAGAATGTACTGTACAGTGCTCTCCAACAACAGTTAAATGCTGGCACGTTGTAATGGTGATTAATGTCTTGTACTAAAAGTATTGAGAACAGAGGAAACTGACACCTCTCAGAGTGAGAAGAGTTCAGAGTTACATCACAGAAAGCCTTTCATGTAAAGTCCAGAGGAAAATCCATAGCAAGTGCATGAATTTCTGAGTTTCTGTATTCAAGTATATGAATTATATGTGAAAATTAGGAGATTACTAGGAGACTAGTAGAAAATTAGTATATAGGTTAAGTAGCACAACAGTACAAGTCTGGGAAAATGGACAAAACATTTCCTAGAAAATGATGACAGTAAGGATTGGAGGTTAAAAACTAAGTCCTGGCTCTGCTCCTGATTCACTAGATAACCATAGATAACTCAAATTAAATTTGCTGTGCCTATTTTCCCATCTGTAATATGAAGTAAAACAGTCTTCCACAAGTGTTTAGGGTGGATTAAATTATCTCAGAAGAGAGAGAGCTAAACATTTAATTCCAATTTAAAATGCTAGCAAATCCTCATGTATCCAAACTGGAGTGAATTTTATTTACTCATTGTCATCTTAGAATTATACATAGCTGTATGTATAAGGTATTCTATTTACTATTGGATGAATGATCACTGAGCACTAATACTATGTGTGGCACCATAGCAGGTAGCAGGGTCCATGGGTGAGCTGCATATACTAGATTACTACTTCTCCTTTATTGCAGACTTTTGGTTGGTTTGTTTGTTTCGCTAGTCCTGGGGTTTGAATTTAGGGCCCAAGCACTGTCCCTGGCTTCTTTTTGCTCAAGGCTAGCACTCTGCCACTTGAACCACAGCACCACTTCTGGCATTTTCTATATATGTGGTGCTGAGGAATCGAACCCAGGGCTTCATGTATGTAAGGCAAGCATTCTACCACTAGGCCATATCCCCAGCCCCTATTGCAGACTTTTGTATTAAATGCATGTTTAAAATAAATATCGATAAATGGCATTAGAAGGCACATATAAGGAGCACGTAAGTGCTATGAGTGCAGTAAGTACATGAATACATCAGTTCCGTCAAAAGAACATCTGTCTTTACTATTGGAGTGAAAAGGTGTTGAACATAGTTGAAAGTTGATAGGCTGAATGGAGTTGGAGTGACAATCCAAGCTAGCTACCTAAAGGAATCCACTATTTAAATGGCAATTAAGAGCTAGCTAAGCAACTTTGGCATCTGTATATGAAAAGTGTTTGGTCCTAGGAAGGAGATGGGAAGTCTTGTGTGAAGGAAAGAACAATATCACACTTAAGGGCCTGAAAGAAGTGCATTGTACAGAATGGAGTGTCTGGGTCTCTAGCCCCTCCCCCCTCGCTCTCCTGACCTGTGGGAGAGATGGGGAAACACACCCTGACCAGGCGAGCCAAGGAAAGGAAATGGTTGACGGACCTCCCACACCCAGCCCTCCCTTACCCGAGGACAGGGAGCTTAAGTCAGTGCAAAAGTCTCGTTTATTGGGGTAGATCTTTCTATTAAATAAGGCACAGGAGCCAATCAGGTCAAAGATCAGCAGGAAGGGGAGGGGTGTACCTGCACCTGTCTAGGGACTGTGAGGGGAGGCCTGAACTGTCCGTCAAGGGTGGTGGGCCGAGGGACCAATCCTAAGAGGCGGCCTTATTTTAAGTCACCGCCCACAGGACCACCTCTGGGTTCACTATCAGGCGCCATCTTGGCCACACATGGTCCCACGGCTGGAAGGCGGTGCCAGCTAGAACCGCCTTTCCAGCATAATAGCCACATGTGACCCCAGGGCTGGGAAACAGGCAGGACCAGCTAATTGCCTCTTTCTGATGTAACCTGCCAGGGCATATCCCACAATGGAGCAACTGGAGAGGAGAGGCAAAGAGGAGCTTGTAAGATATGAGATCTATAAGACCTCATAGAGGAATTTACATACACCTTGTATTTATGCAAAAATCAATGAGAGGTTTGGAAAAATCACAATAGGTCAGATTTTCAGTTTGAATAGGTGACTGACTACAAAGTTGAAAGTAACTGGGAACAGATGAGATTGAAGCCAGGAATATAGTGAAACAGCTGTTTATGAGACGATCAGAGATGACAGTATCCTGGATTTAAGAGTCGCAATGGCTTCTTAATAATTTTTAATAATATACACACGTATATATTTCTTAAAAAAACTTGGAGATTGGTACTTAGGAAGTAAAAAGAAGAAATTTAAGAATGCTCCTTGGGGCTAGGAATGTGGCCTAGTGGTAGAGTGCTTGCATAGCATGCATGAAGCCCTGGGTTCGATTCCCCAGCACCATATATAGAAACAGCCATAAGTGGTGCTATAGCTCAAGTGGCAGAGTGCTAGCCTTGAGCAAAGGCAGCTCAGGGACAGGGCTCAAGCCTTGAGTTCAAGCCCCACGACTGGCAAAAAAAAAAAAAAAAAAGAATGCTCCTTGATTTCTTCCTTTGAGCAATTTCATCAGTAGTTGTGCTCATCAATGAGAGGGGGAGTCGATGAGTTCGATTTTGCTATTTGTCAGTGCCCAGTAGACAGTGACAATAGAGTAAGTAATAGGGGAAACCATGCAAGTCTTGCACTCAGAGAACTTCAAAGGAACATGCAGAATTCGGTGTTACCAAATCTGGTGTCAGTAAAAGTTATAGCAGCAGTTAACTCTCAGGGGAAGGATGTACAATGAGACAAAATGAAGCCTAGGCCAATGAAAAAGTCAGTAGAACAGAGTAAACATTTGTCCTATCTTTTCAGTTATGGGTTTTAGTTTAAAAAAAATACTACCTAGCAAGTGTTAAAGTTTTGTCATACTCAAGAAATAACTTTTATATTTGTAATTTTCCCAAATACACAGAACAGAAGGCTTTACCATAGCCAGTGCTCAGTAAATTTCTGTGGACTGACAAAAAGAATGCCACACTACTGGTCTCTTATTTAACCAAACATCTGTTCCTGGACCTCTTTCTTCAAGGTTCACTCATTAAAGACAATACCAGTTCAGTAAGAAGCAGTGGTAGGGGTAAGATGGCAGGGGCCAAGGGCTGGGCAGCTAGGAGAAGACGGTTTTCAAACTTACAACAAATCACAAACAATGGAGACAAATACATTTGACAGGGACTGTTACAATGCAGATGGTAATTACCCAAATTTTCATCACAGTTTTTTTTAAAATTTAATTTTATTGATAAGATGATGTGCAGAGAGGGTATAGTTACATAATAAGGTAGTGAGTACATTTCTTGTCATATTTGTTACACCCTCCTTCATTTTTCTCTCCCTTCCCAGTTCAGACAAGCATATATATACATATATATCCAGTGTACCAGAATCATATACAGTGACCACAGGGGGTACGTCAAAGGAAATTCACCTAGTACATTAAACATTGACAACAGTAAAATACTCCTGTTTCCATCTCTTGGAGTTCATTTTGCTTAGCCTCATGTTATATAATCATATGCATGTAGCTGTTGAGACCTTTTAATGTTTATTTAGTAATTGTTTGGTTTTAGAGAGATGATCTAAAATCGCTGACCAAAATATGTAGAAATACCTTTGAAAAGAAGTTTGTTGCTTTACAGACATGATCTCTACTGTTCTCCCCTCCCCCTCCAACAACTACATATCAGGGAGACCATGCGCCTTTGTCCTCTGTGCTTTAGGCTTGTCTCGTTCAATATTATTCATTCAAGATCTGACCATTTCCCTGTGAATGCCATTATTTTATCATTTTTTTGCCGTTAAGATTACCTTTATTTTAAGTACACATTAAACAAGAGATTGATTATCTAAAATCAAATGCAACACTTTTGAAAGAGACATATTCTAAAATAACTGATTTCAGCGATTCAACTGATTTCAACTGATTTCATCACAGTTTAACATTGCCTGGCTCATTTTTTTCTGCCATTCATTTACAGTTACATTGTGTGCTGCCCTTCCTAAAAACACAGCACTGTCTTTGACTCTAAATGTACAATGTCTTATCAGAGTTCTATTTGCATATGAGTTTGAGGATCATTGAAGCAAACAAATCCCTTCTTTAATTCTCTTGAGATCATGGGAAGTAGTTAAAATAGACACAAAAGGTAATCCATTTTCCCTCAATGTATTGAAATGTACTCCGTGACTTGACACCTTGCTTGGGATGGCTAGTAACACTGGTACCAGCTGGCACCGCTGCTTTGTTTTCATTTTTCCCCCCAAAATACCAACTTCCATGGTTCATGTCTAAGTGATTCTTGTTTTTTACCCCATGTTGCTTTGTTTGCTCCCAAATGCACTAAAGGGTACTACGCTTAAGCAAAGCTGCATGGTGCTATCTATAAACATCACCATGCATCACCATGCTCACTTAGACTCATCTTTCTTCCTACTTTATTTCAAATGAGCCAAACATAGGTAATGGTGAACATAGTTTTTCCCCTTTATTTTCCTTTGGTGGGGCCATGAGTAAAAGATACATTTATTTATCTGTAATGTGGAAACAGTAGTCATCCTAACTTCATAGGACTGTTTAGAGGATTGTGATAGGCAATTTGGAAACCTTTGTGCCTGGCAGGTATTCAGTTAAGTTTCAATTGCACACACTGACTGTTGATTGTGTCTACTATGTGTGCATAATGCTGTATGGTGGGATTGTGGCAGAAAACAAATCCTGGACTGAGCCTATCCTCGAGGAGTGCCTCTTGCCTTCTTTCATTGTCCATTCCTTTCCTGCTTGCCTTCTGTTCTCTCTCACACTCTCCATCATCTCCCTGAGCAACTATGGTAATTTAAGGTCTTACCTGGGCCAGAATATGCTAAAAGAAACGATTATGTCTTTGGGCGGCGAAATATGTGACTAAAAGTAGAGGAAATGAAAAGAAGATACAGTGTGGTTATAATGAGACGAATTATTAAGTACATATAAACAGCGCCTTTTCTTAAGGGAAGGAAAGAAGACCTATACTCTAACTGTTGCTGCAGGTATTTCTGGATACATAGTTTTGGTCATTAGAAATTTCTTTTGAAATAGACTGAATCATTTGTCTACTAAAACAGCAGAGTTTTAGAATAGGGTTCTGTTGTCTGTGTGTGTATGTTTATATGTGCACACATGTGCACATGTTGGGGGTAGAACCCAGTCCCCTCACACATGGAAGGCAGGCACTCCATCGTTTAGCTTATCCCTAGCCCAGGGTAAAAAAGAATTCTGTGTTTTGAAGGCTATTAAATAGCATTAATGCCATGCAGTTTTTAAGATGTCCCATAATTACATTTAATTTCTTTATTGGGTGGCTACTTAAAATGGAACCTTCTATATGAAGAGTTTGATTATTATTATTGTCTTCAGAACTACTTTCTGGTTGAAGGAAGAGCTGTTGGATTTTGGCTTTGTTATCCCAATAGTGCTCAGACAAAACATTTTAAAGGAGCAAGATAATCTTTTTTCCCAGCTATTACTTCATTTCAGCCACTTATGGAGTGGCCTATAATAGCACAGTGGTTTAAACAAAAGTAAATAAGTTGAGCCTCAGCTTTATGTTTTCCTTTAAAAGAAGCTTAATAAATACTAACCTTGGGAGTATTTAATAAAGAGGGCCAGTGTAGAGATGACAGACACATTATTGAAGATAATGTAGCAAGGAAAAAAAAAAAAGAAATGTGATTGACACTGGTGAACAAACGGCCCTGGCAGAATCTGACAGGATAGTACATTAATACTCAGTGGACTCGGTGATGGCCATCGAAGAAGGGGACTCATGACAGACCACCTGGACTTTTTCCAGGATGTTCCTGTCAATCATTTCTGCCAGACTGTGGAATGCACGTAAACTGTGCATTCAATGCACATAATGGTTTGGGGATTTTAGAGGCTGTACTTACAGTGTGGATACATTCTTGAAATAATACAGTAAAGCTGAAGAGGGGTAGACAGCTATGTGTCTCTTTCAGAGTTATTTGTCAAAGGGCTGTGGGGTTGAAGTGGGATATTCTGCTCTCACACAGCCTCTTGGGAAGGTTTAGAATAATTCACTTCCCCTGAAATTCTTATTATCTTGGGAAATACTAACTAAAAACATAATATATACGTAACGATTTTTCCCCAGGATTCATTTCTCCTTAGAGCCTATGCAATTAAGTCCATATTTCTTCTGACATGTGACTTTTTTTTTTTTTATCAGTCATGGGACTTGAACTCAAGGGCCTGGGTGACATCCCTGAACTTTTCTCAAGGCTGTACTCTTCCTCTTTTAGCCACAACTCCACTTCTGGTTTTCCACTGGTTAATTGGAGATAAGAATCTCGGGATTTTCCTGCCCTGGCTGGCTTTGAACTGTGATCCTCCGATCTCAGCCTCTGGGGTAGCTTAGGGTTACAGTTGTGAGCCATCAGCGCCAGGATGTGACTTTTTCCCCCCCAATTCTGAACAATACTAACTATGGGAAACATGGATGGTTGTAGCAGGAGAGGAGGGTGGGCAACCCTTTAACATATTCCGAGCAGGCAACTTAATGGGCCAATATCTCTCTTTATTCAAAAGATAGAGAAACTTATCAAGCCTTAAATTTGGTATGAGGTCTCAACAGACATAAAGCATTAGCAGTCTGCCTTGGGGTCAAGCAGGATCTCATCCAATTACACTTGCATACTTCAATTTAGGCCATAAAGAAGCCTTGGGAGAGTAGGGAACCAAACTCAGTTAAATAGATTCCACTTGAAATATTAGTGATCATTAAGTTTTATCATCCTATTTTACTTGAAATTTGCAACTTAATTTTAATTCCAAATTTATGACAGAATAAAACTGAAAATAAAATATCTTGAGAGTTTTCTTGGTGTCTGAAAATATAGGAGCTGATTGACCAGACTATTTTCTGTTGAGAATAAGGAAGTTCTGAAGCATGCCTGGTTCTGTTTATCCAATGGGATGAAAAGCAGAAGTCTTCAGATCAGCAGTCTCCTTGAGTCCAGCTTCTAAAAATGCCTCCAAAAGGACAAATACCATTTGGAAAATTTATAAATGCAGAGATAAAGCATAGTCTTGAGGAGCCCAAATTTTACTCTGATAACAATCTTGGTGGTGAAAATAAGCTGGGAAGTTTTTACAGCTTTTATAAATGGCTCCCATAAGGGGAAGATTATTTGGTGCATCTTCCTATATCATCTCCTTAGCAGTTGGTTTCTGAAGGCAGCACTTCCCCACACAGCTCTCCATGCCATGGTCAGAGGCCCAGCTCTAAATGCCTTGGGCACTGGCAATGATGGAAATAGCCACTTTTGTTTTTTGGCAGAAAAGAAAAGCTACCTCAGCACCTCATGATGTTTCACAGTGGTGCGCTAATCTGAGAGTTTACCCAGTCTCCAGAGTCAACAATAACTATACAGTTCAGGGAAGTTTCATCTGCATTGCAGAATTGATCGCTTAAATATATTACTTACATTTCTCCCATTACATCTCTAGATAGATCTTAAGATTTGTGGAAATAATCACATTAATCCATTTTGACTTGATAACAATGACAATTATGAAAATCAGTATTTCAAGTAATGTCTAGTGTGTACAAAAAATTTGAAAACAAATACTTAGCATTAATGCCTTTCTGGTTGAAACAACTTTCCATTGACTCATAAAACAAATTTCTGATTTTGTTTTTTGTTTTTGTTTTTGTTTGTTTGGGAACTTGAACTCAGGGCCTGGGCGCTGTCCCTGAGTTTTTTTTCACTCAGGGCTAGTGCTCTACCACTTTGAGCCACAGTGCCACTTCTGATTTTCTGGTTGTTAATTAAATATAAGAGTCTCACAGACTTTTCTGCCCAGCTGGCTTTGAATCATGATCTTCAGACCTCAGCCTCCTGAGTCGCTAGAATTACAGGTATGAGCTACCAGTGCAAGGCTTTTCAAATCTCTGATTTTAAAAATATTTAAATAATATCAATGAAAGATATTTTGTTCTTATCTTTCAGGTTGTCTCCCCTCCCAAACTCTAGCTGATTTTCCAGATTGCAAGGAAACAGTACAGAGGATTTCCACAGTCTGGAAATCACTAATTAATCTTTCAATCTACTAACATACTTAATTCACATATGTTAACTCCTGTTTATGTCATCCCCAAAAGAGGGTGATGGTCTGTATATCAAAAAAAGAAGAAAAAAAATCACCTCTGAATTCTTAGGTAATGATATTAATAGCTACTGAGCAATTCTTGTCATGCAGGATGATACTTATAAATCTGTGTCATTTGTTCCTCTGAAGTGGACACTACTGTTCTCATTTTAGAAGTAAGAAGACTATTTATTGCTTGCTTAACCAGCATGTGACAGGGCTAGAACTTATGTTTGAAACTATATCACTGTGCATACTCAAAAACTCTACATCATTTTTCCCTCTTGGTTTGTTTACTTGATTTTCTTATTATGCCTCCTCTTTGGGTTAGAAGGGGGGGGGAGGGAATGATCCTTGAACTTAGGCCTTGGTTATTGTCTCTGAACTTTTTCCCTCAAGACTATTGTTCTTTCAGCTTGAGCCACACACTCCAATTTTTTGGTGGTTAATTAGATATAAGAGTCTTGTGGACTTTCCTTCTCAGGCTGGTTTCAAATCTGGATCCTCTGATTTCAGCCTCCTGAAATTCAGCTTGGATTACAATCATGATCCCCTGGTGATCCACTGATTATTATTCCATATTTATGAGAGTGATTCATTAATATATAGATTCATAATGTAGTATGATTAAAATACTGACACTACCATCTCAAAGTAAACAAAAAAGACTGTAAGAAATAATTTTTAGGGCACATTGAATGAGACAGACAATAGTAGAAACTTGGTATTAGTGAATCTTCTTTCTGCCTTATAACTTTGAAACAACTTACAGATCCTTAGGCTGTCAATTTGCATACGTTACAAAAACTAGGACAATGTCAGGTATATTTGGCTCTGAGCATGTGAGGAAGATTTTAATTCCTAGCAAAATTCTGAACAATCCAGCAACCTCAACCCTTCTAGGAAGGAGAAAGGATCGTTTTTCTTTTTCCATTCTGCACCTTTTCTTTTTGCTTATTCATCATGTTTTACATAAACAGACTGAAGAAAGTTGTTATTAAAGCCCTCCTCAGGCTTCTTCAGTTTCAGTTTTAAACCAAGTTCAGAATATTCTGGCAAAAAATTAAAGGCAACATTAGAAGACTTCCATAAATTTTAAATTGTGCAAAAAGTGATAAAACTAAAATGCACTGGAAAATGACTAATAAGCATTTCCTCTTATGATAATCAGTGATTATTTTGGTTTATTTTGGTTTTTAAAAATTAGCTCTCAAGAGTTCTCCTTTACAGAGACCCTGTTTGGATCCGTGTTTCCTTTTTAAAGTGTAAAGTCTTCTTAGTGTGTTAAGAAATAACACAATATCTGTTAAGATTTCTGAATTTGCTCATGAAATGAAAGGGAAAAATATTACTAACAAGAGACTCAATGTCTTTACTACATTCTGGTTGTAATAGAAGTCCACAGACTTCATTTCACGGTTCGAAAAGAGCTAATAAATATGTGACTAGTGAAACAGGAATGGAGGAGATGAGACATATATAGGCTCATTGGTAAGAACCCCTGAAGAGGAGATACAAAAAAACTGAGGGAGGGGTGGTGTGGGGAGCACCCTAGAAGTGTCATTTAACTTTCTCAATACTGAACCTAACTAAGCTTAGAAGTTTACTTTTCTTCATCCTTTCGTTTCTTGTTTTTCTATGCTGTCCAATACGTGGGCTTCAGTTAGTCTAGAATTAGAAGAAAAAAGGAGTTGCAACTTACTAAGAAACACATATGGCAGAAACACAGTCCTTTTGATTACATGATGAAATAAATATAAAACTGTGTACAAATAGCATTTATTTGAACATGAAATTTTATTGTGATAAAGCATGTGTTTTATTGTACTGTGACTTAACATCTGTTAAAAATGAGATTGTGGAAGGAAAGAGGTTTCAGAACATTTTTCCAACATCCCCCTTAACCTGTAGCATGCAAAACACAAAACAGCCTGGATGGTAATTAAAAAAAAAAAAAAAGAAATATCTGTTTGTCCATAAAACCTCACTGTGAGCATGTGGTTTTTCCATCGGCTGCATTTTTCCAGTGCTATCATGAGGGGCTATGTCTGTGTCCCCTTAAAGTTGGTTGTAAGAATTAGCACGGACTCCTTTGAGTTGTGTGCCCCGGATTCCACACATCATGATATGAAAATCAACACTAATTTTGTGTCTGTTGCTTTATCAGTGAAATAAGTAATATATTTTCATTGGGAATTTTGCATTGAAAACAAGAAGATATAAAGAACCCAATACAAATGTGGCACTTAAACTTTCAGAGAATAGTGTTGATATTTATGACACTGATAATTTAACTAGAACTTTTCATTAGTGTCCCTTTTGTTCTTTTTTTTTTTTTTTTGGCCAGTCCTGGGCCTTAGACTCAGGGCCTGAGCACTGTCCCTGGCTTCCTTTTTGCTCAAGGCTAGCACTCTGCCACTTGAGCCACAGCGCCACTTCTGGCCATTTTCTGTATATGTGGTGCTGGGGAATCGAACCCAGGGCCTCATGTATATGAGGCAAGCTCTCTTGCCATTAGGCCATATATCCAGCCCCTCCCTTTTGTTCTTAAAACTAGGGAAATTCTTTTCTCTACCAGAACCTTTGCCCTTCCTTTATTATACCGCCCTAGCTCTTTCTATGATAGTTCATTTCCATCCTTTGTGTCCCACCTGCTCACCAGGAAGTAAAACACTTCTGTGTCTGGAGCGAATCTCCATCCTCAATCACAGTCCTTGAGTGCATTCCTTATTCATATCTATGCTAGTTGGACTTTATCTAAAGTCAGACACAGGGTCTGCCTCCATAAATGTGAATGAATGGATTAACTAAATGAGTGGAAAGGAAGGAGGGAGAAAGAAAAGAAGCAAAAAAGGAAGGAAAATAACAAGAATTGGTAAAAGAAATAAAGCAGAGAGTTACATGGACTGATGAGTTCTTGGTTTCTGGGTGTGTGAATTTATGCATATATATGCACTTTTAAATTACTTCAACATTTAAGAGTTGGGTAAAAGATATTATTCTTATTCTTTCTCCCTCTCTTCCTTTCTTCCCCTCTCTTTTGTTTTTCTTCTCTCTCTCATATGTTTTCCCAAATCTTGTCCTGTCCAGAAAACAACATTTTCCCATATTATATGAGGCATGAAGTAATTCTTACAAGATTCTGATAACTTAGGAGTCCCTGTGCTTCCTATAAAGTGACTACATTCTATTATCAGTTTTGCATGTTTTGTTCTCTTGCAACAAGTTGGCTCTGTGCATTATGGTATGAAAGTAGCCACAGACACTATATATATATATTTAAGCAAATCGCCAAGCTGGGTTTCAGGAAAGCATTATTTATGAACATTGAAATTTGGTTTTCATACAGTTTTCCCATCATGAAATATTTTTACTTTGATGTTGTTCAATAGCAAAATACAAAGACCATTTCAAACTCATGGTCCTGTGAAAGCACACTGGCTGGAGTTGCTCACTTTGCTGACTCCTGAAATAGTTTAATGATAATCTTATTTCAAAAACGTTTGCCTTTTAGAAGATGAACTGGCATAGGAGGAGTCCAAGAATAAATTGTTGAGTTTTTCTACAAAGAATACATTTCTGTTGGTAGAATGTAGAATAATTTGGCTGATGGAAAGAAAGTATAATTTTGAGTAATTGGATCTTCTTGGTCTCCCCCAGTAACATGGCCTTCGTGATCCATTATCCATGGCTAAACTTGTGCAGACAGAATTTTTCTTTGCTGGCTAACGTTGCTTTTGTATAGCTATTAATAAGCTACTATATTGTTTATTCCTTTACTTCATTGACTTTGGGATTTAAGATGAGTTACTTTGGGGATGATTTGGAGGAGCAAGCCAATTGAGGACACCTTAGACTCGCTCACAGGTTATTATCTGAAGAGTAACATGTTTTAAATTTCAAGAAATGATTTCTTAAAATGTAGTGAATGTAAATTGGGTACCAAGTCACCTGAGGGACATTTTAAAAGGGCTGTATGGGATTATTTTCTCTAAAGTCCTGAAATTTAAAAATTAGTGGGAAGTTATTTTAGTTTCATTAGTATTACTTTAATAGCTATTACCGTGTTGAGTGCTCCCAATAACTTTAAGATACTAGAACTTTCCAACTCTTTTCATAACTTGCATCTCTCTCAAACAGCCGAATCTACTGTATAAATTTCCACCCTGGGAAGCCGGTAGTCAGACTGCAGTGAAAAATCAGAATGAAGTTCATTTTGAAGATAAAGCAGTTAAGTATTTCATAGGTAGGAATATGTAGGATATGTAGGATATGTGGAATGGAATAGTGAACATACGTCTGTTCTATTGTAGGGTGTACAGGATACGCCAGCCTTCAGGTATGCATCTTAGAAGTCAATCTAAACAAGTTGTTGACTTGTGGTTTTCCTCAATTTATTCAGATAAAAAATAGTGTCATGTTGTAATCATAGAGCTGGTAATCTGAGGTTAGTTTGAAATTCTTCAACTACTTTTCCCTTCAACCTGTGTATGTATGTTAGTAAATAGAGCTTAACATTGAAGTTTTACTCTAAGTCAAACAGTTAGGATGGATAGAAACCTAACTCAGGTCTCTGAAATACATTATTTTGAAACTTTCAGCTTAGTTTTTGATTATTTTCAGTAGCACCACTGGTGCACTGAAGCTGAAAAATACATGTATACTGAAGCATATAGAAAACATATGAGAATGAAGGGTGAGATTGACCAGTGTCTAATGTAACAGTCCTCCTGCTTTAATCCCTCACGAGTGGGGAGTAAATGACTCTGAATGAGGATTGTTGGAACTTACTAAAGGTAAGCAATTTAATTCCTTGGTAGTCCATAGACCATGTGCTCACAGCATCTCATGACGTGCTTGATTATGATTCCATGTACAGGAGAAAGGAACCAGGGCCTCAGGGATTCTGTGGTTATATCATTCTTCACCAAGAAGCCCAGGAGACCTTCACCCTTGAGGGAAACAAAGGCAGTGTTTACTCCAAGGAGAGTAGACCGCATGGCTTTCAGATGCTCACTCTTTGTATACCTGCAAAATGAAAGCAGAACCTATTGTTTCCAACAACTTGCCCATGACACAAATCTGCTTATAAGTTATGTCATAATCATCATTGCGGTATGATCTGCATAGGAGTTGAGAGGCCATTTTGCTGGTGTATTTATAATCTCACACACTGGAAACATGTGCTCTGTTTTTGTAAGTGGTCATCTTTGGGGGGAAAATTGTTGGTATGATGGTTTTGGAGTTGCTGGCTTTCTTCCCCTACTCCTCTACTTTGATACTTATGTGTTCTTTTAAGGAAGCAATCAGTCTTAGAAATTTCATTGGTTATCATTTGCATTGCTCCTAATCACTGCACAGTTTTCATTTTATCTGTATATGGTTTTTTTGTTGTGCTCTAGTACAGAAGTCACTCTTGAGCAAATGCTTCTGTTACCACCAACCAGACATTTCACCACAGACTTAGGGAGTCCTAAGACATTATGAGTGTCTTTCACCCCTTTTTTTTTTCTCCCTTTGTTTTGTTACTAGTTACATTCTGCCTTACATTGCCAGTATCTTGAAAGTATCCTGCATTTTAAAAGAAAAATCTACTTTTTTATCTTTTGGAGTATAAAGGGTAAACCTGAGATTTTTTCCTGTTTTATTTTTAAGCGCCAGTTTCATAGAACTGAGTGGAACTATTTGTAGCAACTTCAAGTCAAATAGTTACCTTTCCTCTTAGGCTGCATTTTTTTTTTTCCCATTTGGAATGTAAGAGCAATACTAATACAATCCTATTTCCATATCTTCCCCCTTAGTACTTCCTCTTCATTCCTCTTTCATTTCCTACTCTCAATTCTGCACATCCCTCTTTCTACATTTCCCTCAAGTAGATACCAAAGCACATTTCATATTTATATATCAGCCTTTCCTGAATAGTGTCATGCCGAAGTCTAACAGTCAGTTACCACCTCATAGCAGTGAGGACCAGAAACCAAATGCCAACCTGAGAATGAGGCAGAAGAAAGCTACACAACCACTGCTTTCAGTTCTTTTTGTTGTTGTTGTTGTTGTTTTGTTTGTTTTTTGCCAGTCCTGAGGCTTGAACTCAGGGCCTGAGCACTATCCCTGGCTTCTGTTTTGCTCAAAGCTAGCACTCTGCCACTTGAGTCACAGCGCCACCTCTTGCTTTTTCTGTATATGTGGTGCTAAGGGATCGGACCCAGGGCTTCATGTATGTGAGGCAAGTACTCTACCACTAGGCCATATTCCCAGCCCTGCCTTCAGTTTCTTATGGTAGCAGCATAATATCCAAGAGACGATACTAGAGAAGTGGAAAAGACATGTTGAGTCTGTTTTTAAACTCTGACTGTTTCTGCCTCTTGATTCTTTCAGGGATTTGCAGCTAAATAAGTCAAAGTAGGTGACTAAGAATGTGGTGGGATCCATTTTGAGTAGGTCAGGTCATGAACTAGCCAAAATAGGCTTTGCTAGAGAAGTGAAAATGTTAAGTTTTACTGACAGCTCTTTAGGTAAAGCTTAGTGTCTTGTTTGTTGTGGTGGTCTTACTATGGGAGGCTTTGTTGTTTTGAATAGAAGCACAGAAATAGCTAGTGAAATGGGTTAACAAATACTGGTCACAAATAACTATTGTGGGCAAAATTGAGCATTGAATAAATGGCATACAAGCAGTTTCCTCTAATCCTGCTCATTCTAAAGCTTTTGGAAGTCTGGAGTGACACTGTCTTGGCTATTAATAGCTAGCATGAAATTTCATTATAGGCCATTGCATTGGTTATACTCAAAAGCTGACTTTTTAAAGGTTTTTATTTTTCTAAAGCTGTTGCTACATCAACATTGTAATTTCTCTTTCTTCATTTTGTTCAAACTTATTTACATCACTGTGTGAAATGAATTTTTTGGGTATGGTCAATGATGTTCTTTTATGTTGTTGAAGTTTTGGACATTTGAAATAATCTCTACTTTTAAAAGTTTTTTTTTTTAAAAAAAAGAACTGGCAAATTGTTAGATGTAGTGTTTTGCTATGAGAAATGCTTAGAACTAAAAAAAGTATGTATTTTGACATTTTATTCCATGTTCTTTGTATAGAAAATAGCTGGTTGGGTATTGATCAGTGAAGTGACTGACAGGAAGAGTGTCATGCATGGTGTTCAGAGTACATTTCTCTTCCACAGAGCGGTGTTATGCTCTTAAAACAATAGGGAAAGAAGTCCTCACTATGGTGTTCTTTCTTCTCCAATTATATATCTATTATGAACCTCAGTCCTGGGCAAGGTTCCAAAATTAGACCTGGAAATGATATTCTAGTTACGTTTTTATGTCAGTGTTGTGCTTTTTCATATGCTAATGACATTTAAAACTTTCTTGGGCAATGCTGAGTTGGTGTGATAAAGTCAGTAAACCTGTTCTGCTATCCTTACCAGAGGCAGAATCCTGATTATTTAGACTTATAAGCTTCTAAGTCATCTCTTAGATTACTCTGTGATGTGTAAATCAATGTCTAATTGATTGGCTCAGCTGAATCAAATAAACTCTTAATGATCAAGTGTACAGATATCAAAGATCCATTTCATGCTCATTTCCTAACATCCTACAATGCATTTGCCCATTTCTGGTAATGTTAATGAATTTTCCTTGGCTCGTTCCTAAGTTTTAATGTATACAACATCATGACCAAGTGGCAAACGAATGTTTCTAGTTCTTGGCAGGGTGCTAATCTCATCATAAGAAGTTAAAATACACTGGTATAGGCTTCCCCCAAACACACTTCTCCTACCTGATCTGTCAAGCCCAGAACAAATTGAAACATTATGTGACACTCACAGGTAAGAGTAGTCATTTAACAGTGAGCATTTAACTCAGTGACTGTGCAGTGACTGTGCATTTGTGAAGAGTGACATTAATGCAATTATTTTTGTCATTGTATGTTTCTTAAATTTCCCTTTGCACCTGATCATGCAAAATAATGCAGTGATGAAGCCCCCCACACCCGCACCCAACTACTTTCTCCAAAGTAGTTGAGATATTTCTGCTTTGACTTCTTTTTAAGCCTTCCACTCTCACTTGGAGTTTCATATTTTTACTTTTGCCCTGGGCTAAGAGTTATAATTATATCTTCATTACTGGTGTTAGTTCTAGAAACATTTCATGAAGCAACAATAGATTGGCTTAATAAAGTAATTTATTTGTATAATAGACTTACTTATTACTTTATCTGTTTTATTTATAGTAAATGGTATGTATGTATGTGGTATACAATGTTTAAGTTTCTCTGAAAGTCCACTACTAAAAATAGGAGCCGCTGATTTTTCTAAAATAGCATGATTCTTCTATATATCACCTTACAGATAACAAAAGGTTTTAAAATAAATAATAAATAGCATGATTATTATGAGTTATCTTTAGTCTAGAGATACTTGTTTTCTCCCCAACCCTCTACCTCTTAATTCTTCTTTGAATGTCCTAATAATCTTTTTTTTTTCCTTCAGGATTTAGGCTTGGAAATGGGGGAGAACATAAGGGAGGGTTGAACCTACAGGTGGAACTTGAAGATGAATCTTTTGACTTTCTTTTTTTCTTTTTTTTTTTTTTTTTGCCAGTCCTGAGCCTTGGACTCAGGGTCCCTGAGCACTGTCCCTGGCTTCTTTTTGCTCAAGGCTAACACTCTGCCACTTGAGTCACAGCGCCACTTCTGGCCATTTTCTGTATATGTGATGCTGGGGAATCGAACCCAGGGCTTCAAGTATACGAGGCAAGCGCTCTTGCCACTAGGCCATATCCCTAGCCCAAGATGAATCTTTTGAAAGGGCTAGACTCTGGTGGCTCACGCCTGTAATCCTAGCTACTCAGGAGGCTGAGATCTGAGGATCCTTTCAAAGCCAGCCTAGGTAGATAAATCTGAGAAACTTAGCCAATTCACTAGAAAAATGCTGGAAATGAAGCTGTGGGTTAAGTTGGAGAGTGCCAGCCTTGAGCCAAAAAAGTATTCTTAATACAATTTACTTATTAATTTTAATTGTTGAAGTTATTCTTATGTCTGAACTTTATCTTATTGTGAAATCATATTTTGGTTTAGCTAATGAGAGCTAATGTTTGTGCACCAGCTTCACTTTATATTATTGCTGTCATTTATTTGTGATTTATATATTCACACTTATTTAGTATTAATGTATCTTTATATAGCTAAGTGTTCCAACACACAAAGGGTAAGAACTATTCCTTTCAGTAACTGTGCCTGAATTTATAATTACTGTTAATTTAAACCCTGTAGTACTATTACTAGATAAAATATGTTTTAAAGGTGTTAGTGGTTATTTTCTTTTTTTCTTTCTTGTTTTTCTATCAAAGAGATCATTCTGAGTTTGACTTTAGATTTTTTTACATTTTGAAAATAAATTGTTGATGTAAAGGGGAAATAGAAAAGTTGCAAACTAAGTAAACTTTTAATGATTTTAACAGTTATAGTTTTATAATTATATATTATGCTTTATTTTCAGGACCGTGTAAATGCATTAGAAACGGTAAGTTGGGGCATTTTCTTTCTTTCTTTCTTTCTTTTTTTTGTATCAGAATCACTGCTGTCTCCTGATGTGGATTTCAGAGCCCTCCAAAGGAAGCAGTTCCAGAAAACTGTTCTATAACAGCACCTAAGGCTTAAAGGGGGAAGTGAGCTAAGCTATATCTAAAAGGTATGTGAATATAGACTTTTTTAATGAAAAGTTTAAGAATAAAAATGTGAGCATATTCAAGTGGTCATTGCTCTTTTAAGACAGATGGGTCAAGAGCACTGGTTTTTGAAACAGTTTGTTTAAATAGAATCAGTTCTTTGTATATGTGTGTCTGTGTTTCATAATCACTACAAGTGTTAGATTGGTAAGAGACAGATAAAAATGATAAAGCCTGTCTGGATAATCTAGTATTAGGAAACAATTTTTACTGTGTAAATGACAACGTGCTTGCTATATTTATTTTTAAATTAGAAAAAGAGGAGCCAACTTCTTATTTGGCAATGAAATAATAGATAGTGTTGGAATTTCCATTCAACATGCCAAAATGGTTAGAGAAAAGGCATGCCATAATGTGAAATAAAAATAACTCAAAATAAATATATATGTATACTTTAGTCCTATAGATATATAAAAAATTCACAACAATGACTTCTAAAGAATTATAGGTTGTGATTTTATTGCTTTTCTCTTTTTCAAGCTTTACAAAATATGGCTGTTTTATATTTGTTAACACATTAATAATCTTGTGAATTGGAAAAAATTACAATTAATGATAGTACTACCTCATGATATAATATCATGCAACACTAAAAGGATTTTCAAAAAGGTAAAGATTGCTCTTTTATATGGGAACAATACTGAAGACATATAGAAGTGTGGCATTAATACTGATTATGCATGTCTTTTTAATTTTAAAAGTTTATTTGTCATTGACAGCATACTTGCCTATCCTGGGGAAAGCCTTGGGTTTGAGCCCCCAAAATTTACCAATAGAAATTTTTAGAAAATAAATAATATAGGATGTAGTAGTAATAATAGTAATTTTTATAAAATAAAATGTATGATAGTAGTAATTTTTTATATTAAATTTTTCTATCTACAAATGATTGTACCAGAGGATTACATTTCTATAGTGTTTGTTGATCAGAATCACCCCTTTCATCATTCTCCCTCCCCTTGCTCTTACCCATTCCCTCACTAGTAACATCAAGTTTGGCTTGTTTGTTTGTTTTGTGTCAATACTGAGGTTTGAGCTCAGTGCTTGGGTACTGTTCTTTAGCTTTTATGCTCAAAACTAGCACTGTCCCACTTGAGCCATATCTATACTTCTGGCTCTTTGGTGGCTAATTGGCGATGAGAATCTTCTGGTCTTTCTGAAGATCAAACCACAGTCCTTAGATCTTAGCCTCTTGCCTTTCTAGGATTACAGGATTGATCCATTAGCATGTTCTTAATAAGCAAGAAAAAAAATTAAAAAACCTGTAAGTATCAGGGCTACTATATGAAGTATTTTTTCTATAAACGTGAGGAATGGAAAGGTGGTGCTAATAGGGTGCATTTTGATAAAGTGTAAGAAAGTGATTTTGAATTGACATTCTCCAGAAGAAACCATTAACCAGCAGTTAAATAACTTTTACCTTAGGCTTACTGGACCCCTTGAAAAATACACTGAAATTCTCATTGCTCAAAATGATAATATCGTAGACAAATTAAAAATGTTGTTTTCCTCCACCAATGATTTATTTACCAGTAGAAAGGATGTCTTTGTATCAGGATTTAGTTTATATTGAATGTTCTTTTCATATGGGAAAATATTTAGGACTAAGTATTGACCTATTATCATATTTGTTTCTTATTTATTTGAATTATGCCAGTATGAAATCTGAAACTAAAAAGCATATTAACAACAAAAATCCTTAACTTCAGTTTGTATTTTAAGGCTTTAAAAAAATTATACTGACAAAGTCCTGTACTTGAGATGATAAATGCTTAGTCTAATGCATCTTTTAGAGGTAAAGGTAAAAATTAAAAATTATCATGAGAAAAAAAGCTTAAATGAACTAGGTTTTTATGGCAGCAGTTTCCTCAAGTTAGTTTTAATTTAAATAATTATCATAAGTAGGGGCTGGGGATATGGCCTAGTGGCAAGAGTATACATGAGGCCCTGGGTTCAATTCCCCAGCACCACATATATAGAAAACGGCCAGAAGTGGCGCTGTGGCTCAAGTGGCAGAGTGCTAGCGTTGAACAAAAAGAAGCCAGGGACAGTGCTCAGGCCCTGAGTCCAAGGCCCAGGACTAGAAAAACAAAACAAAAAAAATAATAAGTAAAACCATAAAAATTAGATGCTCAGCAGTCATGTTAGTACTTAAATACAAAGTCCTTTGACTTAATATGGCATTGTAAGAGGCAGAATTCAATTCACTTGGGAAGCTACTCAACTGGCAAAGTATTTTATAGTTCATAAAATCAAATATGCTAACAGCAATCTCAAGATCATTTATAGTTCTCTCATCACTCAGCCTTAAAATCCTGGCAAGATATATATCAGTGATATACATTCTGTAGAGTTGGTATGAAAGGGCACATAGATGTTGCAGATAGGTTATATGCACTACTAATATGACTCAGCAAGAGTACAAAATTTCTTGGATCCATTAGTAATATTTACAACAGATTGATGTTTAGGTATAGTATTTGGAAACAGGATAATATTATCATGATGAAAAGCTTGATTTGATTTATCAGCTGTTATCTCTATGCTTAGGTCACAAATATGTGTCTATTTTTCCTCCTTTTCTTCATTTTTTTCTCTTATTTACTATCAGGTGATTTGACTGGATTATATATTGCACTTTATATGTAAATGAATCCCCTGGCTCTGTCAAAAATCCTTGCTTTATTGTAGACATTGGTAGACTGTGTGAGACTATACCTACTTGTAGACACTTTTGTCCAATAGTGCATGGTAAAGATTTCCCAGAAGAACATTAATTTTTATTTTTGACTTCCTAATCTTTTCTGGAAGTGCTATATTTTATTTGGTGTTTCACAGTAGCTCTAACCTAGTTTATTAAAGTTCAACAAGAATTTTCCTGAGAAAGATGCACCTTCTGTCAAAATATAATGGATTAATTCCCCAAGTGAAGTTAAGTGATTTTTTTCCCCCAAAGGAAAATCTGTACTGAGAATCCCAGCTCTTAGGCACTGGCAAGGATATTTATGGAGCACTGCATACAGTTTACAGTGGTCCCGGAATCCCATACATACACTGTGATCTATGTCTTCAAGAAACTTGGACTCAAATGGAAAAGTCATTTACCTGTAAATAAATTAGTGTTGTAAGATAAAATTGAAATAGATATAGCATTTGAATGGGGGGAAAAAGATACATGTTTCAGAAGTGATTTTAAAGAAAGGTAAGTAAAATAAATTAAGGCATGATTTATGGCCTGGGTTCATCATGAAAATCATGGATTTTATAGTTTGAGGACACAATGAGTAGTTTGGACTTACTTCAGAAATATGAACCATCAATAGAAAGAACCAGTTGAGACACTCCATATATGGAATGTGGTCAGAAAGGACAAAGGGTCTGTTACAAAAACGTTTTCTACACAATTAAAATTGTAATTCTTATTTATTTATAAAATGAACTTTTGACAGATATGTTTCTTTTACTGAGTAATTAATGAAGGAACAAGTGGGATTGTTACAAATAACTTAGGGAGACCTTCGAAGAACAGTACATACATAGGTACTAAAAGAGTGCTGAGGGGCTGGGGATATAGCCTAGTGGCAAGAGTGCCTGCCTCGGATACACGAGGCCCTAGGTTCGATTCCCCAGCACCACATATACAGAAAACGGCCAGAAGCGGCGCTGTGGCTCAAGTGGCAGAGTGCTAGCCTTGAGCGGGAAGAAGCCAGGGACAGTGCTCAGGCCCTGAGTCTAAGGCCCAGGACTGGCCAAAAAAAAAAAAGAGTGCTGAAATGAATTAAAATTTTAAAGTTGGCTTCTGTAGTGGAAAAGAGAATCAGTTAGAACTGACTGGACAAAATTTATTGTCTGTGAACAAGAATGGTCTGTACTGCCATCAACTGTCTGTATGCAACTCAGAGTTTTAAACAGCTCAAAGACAATTAAAGGTTTACAGATATCCTGAAATCAGAAAACCCAGAAGGGTGGGCTTAGGAGAACCTAATACTCTCCTGCTACATAGGAAGTTTCTTTTTCTTTTATCTCAATACTTGAATATTTTTCTTCCTATACATTCACAAGGTATTATATATACATATATATGTTTGCAAAAATAATAGAAATCATTCTAGAATTTTAGTACACATCCATGGAGTTTAGACTTTGTATTTTATTTCCAGGGAATGAATGTGTTCCTCTTGAATATCTCTGCCCATCAGCACTGGCTCCTGAGTCACTGTTGGGAAGGATTCTGGCTGCTGTTTTGGGAAGAGTACAATATTGTGATCATTTTGCATTCTCTGTTATCTGTTTTGCACTCTGTGGAGGTGAGAGGAGGTAGCATAGCTATTTAGGTAGCAGGGAGCCACTGATGCTTTTTATTCAGGGGCTGTGGGTGGTAAATGTGCTGTAAAAGGATGCAAATATAAAAGAGCTGTGCACGACAGTGAGAGGCTGTAAGTGAAGCATGGGGAGAGGTGTGCTGCAGTGTAGAAATACACTTTTAAAAATTAGGGTGTGGTACAGTTTGGTCCCAGAGAGGCAGAAACAAAGTGGTCTTACTGTTGAGTAAAGAACTCATAAATTTAGTAAGTCAATGTCAAGGGTGAAATGGAATGTAAAGAGCCAATGGGAGGTAGGATGCTTTCACCCTATCACAAAACCAAGCTCTTGCTGTCTTTTTTGTTCTGCCATCTTTAGTATATCGTTTGCACATTAGAATCTAAAGCAGTTCTGCTCTGGCCATGTATTTTTCATTATAATTAGAGAAAAGGGGGGCAGGGGATATGGCCTAGTGGCAAGAGAAAAGGAAAGGGAGTTTATAGAACCATCCACTAGTAAAAGCTGCACGACTCACATACATTCCTATTCAGATCTGTGGGCCAAAATTTAGTGGCATAATTGTAAGAAGCTCTTAAACTTACTGTAGACATAACAGGCTTCTGTATATACATTACAGTGAATAGTTTAAAATATAGAACTGGATTATAACAATATGTTTACGTAGGATAAACAAGTCAGTTTTAGGAAGATATTTAAAGTCTTAAATGCTGACATTAGGAAGGACAGAATTAACATTAAAATTTAAATCAGAGGATACTAAAACTAAAGAAAAAACTAGGAAAAGATCTAAAAATTAATGAAATAGAAAAGCAACGTGCAGTAAGCTAGTCAAGTTGCTTGTTTAACCAACTTTGATCAGCCGGCTATAATTTAAAGAAGACCATTGTCCATTATAAATAAAGAATAAGCTTTGATTATAGATATTGGAGAATTTTACCACATAGTTAAATAGCATATATAAATTATAATATATTTGAAAAATTGGGAGAACTAACAAAATTCCTAGAAAAACATAACTTGCAGGACTAAGAATGTGTTTCATCAGTAGTCCTTTAAAAATAATTTTCAATCAACAAATTTTAATCAGTTGAAGTATTTCCCAAGAGAACTACCAAACCCAAATAATTTAATAGATTATTTTTACCAGATGTTGCAGAAACAGATCATTTCAGTTTTTCAAAAACTTTTCTAAGCCAGGCACTGGTGGCTCACGCCTGTAATCCTAGTTACTTAGGCTGAATTCTGAGGATCATGGTTTGAAGCCAGCTCAGACAGGAATGTCCATGAGAGACTCTTATCTCCAATTAACTCCTGAAACACCAAAAGTCGAGCTGTGACTCAAGTGGTAGAACACTAACCTTGAGCAAAATAGCTCAGGGACAATGCCCAGGCCCAGAATTCAAGCCTCATGACTAGTAATAAAAATTAATTCAAAAAACCTTTTCTAGACACAAAAAAGGGAACTTGCATAGCTCATATTATGAGTTGACTTGATGTCTTGGTAAAGCCAAATATACAAAATATAAATAAGGAATATTAATGTCTACTTAACCATTAACGTGATTTCAAAAATATTCTACCTAAATATTAGAAACATAAATTTCTAATATTTTATATGACATTATTTTGTTTAAGCTTTATATATAAATGAATAAAAGAGATGTTCCATTGTAAATGAAATGAGTCTGTTCTAAGAATGTGGGTAATTTAAGAGTAGAAAATTAATTCATGTAATTCAATATACTGACAAATTGTGGAAAGTAAAATTACTACCATTACAGCCACCACTATTACCACCATTACAACCACCACCACAACTAACACAACCACCACCATCAGCAACACACTTAAACCTTTTTAGAAGAAACTTCCTAAATCCAATAAAAAGCAATAAAGACTATGGGAAAAATAAAGACACGTGTCTTTATTAATAATAAATGGCACGTGTCACCTTAGCATAGAGTATTTGAATGTTCCCTTTAATACAAGTAACAAAAGATGCTTAATTCCCAACTTGTCTTAGGTATTGCACAGGAATTATTTGGCTGGAACAGTAAAGCTATCACCTTTTGCAAATGTTACTATTGTTTATATTAAAAACACCAAGGAATTGATAGCTAAATTATGAATATATACTTTATCAAGTTTCTTTGATAGAAACTAATATAGGAAAGGCCTAATTCCAGCAATAATCACTGGAAGATGTTATTACAAGTATATCAATACAAATGTAATGAAAATAACAAGTAGCACAGGAAAATTATCTGTCTTCCCAAAATCCAGGTTCTTTATAGAAAAGACACTTCAACATATGAGGAAAGTTTTGTTTTTAATCTCATCAAAGCTTTAGAAATTAATAAATATATAAATCTGTACAGGAGTTTGGAAATAGGCCAGTGTTACCAAGTATGAAACTAGGAAATGGAAGTTTAAGCACATGGAATTTGAGTATATGGTATAATTGACATGATGTATGGGGGAAAGTAAAGGTAGAATTAAGGTAGAATTTCCAAAAAGTGCGAGAAAATATAATTTGAGCAACTATGTCATACCAGGTACCAAACACACACACACACACACTCACACCCACACACGTACATGGCAAAACCATAAAAATTTTAGAACATAAAAAGTCTTTAAGATCTCTTCTCACATTAATGTTTTTTGTGGCTGTTTTTGTTATTATTTTTTTTAAGGGCCTCTTCTCCATCCACTTCATGTTCTCTGACAACAAAATTTATCCTAGGCATTTGAAAGTGCCAAACCAAGGATTAATTTAAGATTTGGGTACCTACTGACCTCTTTTAATTAAGGTATTGTGGAGAGATATTTTGTCTTCCTTAGCCACCAGTATATTTTTGTTAAAAACAATTGTGTTAGATATTCTGCATGGCATACTGTAATCGAAGTGAGCTACTTAGACATATATTGATTGGCGCAGGAGGAATGAACCCGTGCTTAATGACTTTGCCTCTTCCACCACTACTAATAACTGAAGAATGTGGGACTCCATGGAAGGGAAAAGGTAGGGAAGGAATAATTGAGGACCGCCTGTCTTGCTTTATCTGAAAACACAATCTGGCCATCATCTATGCTTCATTTAATCTTGAACTTGGAAGATAGGAATTAACTTTGAACTTAGAATTGCTGGTATTAGAACTAGGGAAGTGAAAGTGAATATCAAAATTGAGAGACAAAGGATAAAAAGACAAACGACTCCATAAGCAATACTTGCAAAACCATTTGGTGTAAACAAACTGAACAACTCATGGGGGGAGAGGGAAAGAGGAAGGAGGAATGGGGGAATGAGGGAGGAGGTAGCAGTACAAGAAATGTATCCATGGCCTAACGTATGTATGAAACTGTAACCCCTCTGTACATCACTTTGACAATAAGTAATTATTATTTTTAAAAAAGTTGTTGCAGGGTAACCTACAAACATACCTCTTTGAAAGGAAAAATGAAGACAGGCCTTTCTTCAACGAGAAAATAGGCCTGATTTAACTGATGTATTTTACAATGTTAGGGTTTTGCCTAATGCTAAGATTAAATGAATGTACTAAAAAATATTACACTCATAAAATAGTTTGAAAAGTAACCTGATTTTTATTTTTCTCAATATTATCTGTACATATTGAGTTGAAATGTCAATAAGCAAAAGAATAGCTATTGTTATTTGATAAGTCTTGGTAAATAGGGCTTCTTTGGTTTACCTTCAGAAATAGGAGGTGAACATTTTTGTAACTGCATGAAGTCCCAGATCCTCACTTGCAATGGTCAAAAGAGAATTTTACCAAGCTTATAGATCATTAAAATTAAAATTCAATGCCAAATCACTGAGTAATATTTGACATAGAAGTTGGATGATACCTGGGAAATTCAATAACATTGTTTTAAGCATTCTCTGATCCCTCTATATTAGAACACACAGTTTGCATTGGGCCTTGTATTTTTCTGGATCTCCTTTGTTCTGGCAGTAATTATGCTCCATAAGGCTACCCACACCCACAGCTCTGCAGGCTGAAATCGAAGAACTATCCTTCTTTGTTAACATACTGAGTTGTGCTCTAGGACACTTAGGAATATATAGACCCAATGAGTTAATGCTCTTACTGAAGTGCTCATTATGCCCAGGAAATCCTGATTTGTATATGTAAATTTGTCTAAATAATAGTTAATTATTTGCAGTGCCTCTCCTGAATATTTGTAAGAATCTTGAAGCCCAGTAAAACTTGCCTTTATCTCTTTACAAAGCCTGAACTTACTGTTTCCAAACCAAAGATCAAGCTAGGTTCATTTTTGGTTTTGCCAAGGCTATGAGCTTCTCATTGAAGTTGCCTGAAAGGTTCAATCCAATTGGCTTTACACCAAATAAAACGCAGTGTGCTCTGTACGGTTTTGACCCAGAATCAGGTGAATCTCAGCAGTTTTGGCCCAGCCACATTGTAAAATTTTGGATTTGTTCAGACTTGACACTTCCTGGGAACCCATTCAAACTGAAACCGGAAAAAGGTTTTGCACAAACCCTGTCCTAGCCCATCCTGCCAAGTTTCCCACTGCTCTAATGTTGATGTACCTTCTGTATATTCGCATCGAGGGCAAACGGAAATGTCCTCATGAATCTCTCATGAGGGATCTTGGGTGAAACAATCTAGACATTCTCCTTTCTCTACCTCATCCCCAAAGACAAAGACAGTATTCTGTGTTTGTCAGCATTAAAATATGTATCATTTCCAATAATAGGGTCATCTTCAAAGGACTAAGCCTCTAAAACACAACAGCTTATGGTCAAATGAAAAAAACAAAACAACTGCTTAAACAAGAGGGTCGTTTTATACAGAGTTACAGCTCTTGGGGCAAGAGGTGATGATCAGCTTAAAAACATAAGGCTTCTTTCAGCCTGCACAATTGTTTATTACAGCCCTGTCAATGTTTTCATAAAAGTTGACATAGGGAAGGTATCGTGGAGAAATCGTGTGATGAATGCAGCTTCACTAACAGGTGAATTTAGTATTACTGAATTGCTCAGTGTTTGCAGGTCAGAATGACAGGTTCATAGTCTGCTAAGTAGTCAGATACTTGTCTAACTGCCTACTTGTTTAATAATTTGTTATGTTGTCCAAGTCTAGACACTCAAAAAAATAGTTCATTCTTGGGGTAAATAACTCTTGTTTTCTGTTGTGTATAGGTAATATGAATGTGTATATAAAAACACAAAGTATCTTTCTGAAAATACAGTACCTAAAAGAAATGCTTTATCTTCTCTTTAACACAGTATGTGTGGCTGAAACATAGTATGTAATTTTTTTAAAGATCCTAAAATAAATAAAATACTGGTACTCACTTTTAATATGTAATGGGTAGGTATTATATTTATGTATATCATTTAAGTAGATTTTAAATGAAAAATAGATATGAGATGTCTTCATTCTACACATCTGATTTTTCTTAAAATATATGTGTATATAGATTATTACCTGGTAAAGGTTAGTTTTCTAATTTCTAAATGATGGATATTTAGGTGTTTAAAACAATAATGGCTATCAGAAAATTTAGATCTGTTTATATCTCCAACATGACCCTGGACAAATTATCCATCCTGTCTTCATTTTATGTATAGTAAATAATATGGTAAAAGTTTCTTTTGTTTTAAATTGTCTTGAGTCTAGCCAAGAAGGTATTAAAATCTAATCTTCACAGATTTCCATGTGCCAGTCGTTACTATCAAACAATTAACCCTGGTTTTATCACATATTATGTAACCAATCCTATTGAATTCCCACTGTGTCTCAACACTGTCCCAGAAAACACAGCCGACTAAATCCATGGGGTCGTGAGAGTCACATTTCAGACAGAAGTATGACTGAGTTTTAGGGATTCTTGTGAAAACCTCTCGAAACAGGAGAATTCTGCATAGTAGAGATGTTGACTGCTTGTAAATAACTTAGTGCTAGAATTGTTATTAGTGTTCTTATAGGTGACACTGTTCTTCACATACCCTAGTTCTACTGGTGATTGGTGAGGGTAAATAAATGCATGAGTAAGGAGAACTAGACAAGGGTCTACTGAGAGATACAAAGTGAAGAGAAAGAAAATTAACAACCATGTTTACTTTGAGTAGAGCAAGAACTTACTCAGAAATAAGGAAGTAACATTCTTTAACCATACTCAGAAGAAGCCCTAAACTTACTGGCAAATGGAGTTCCATTTAAAACTATTTGGCTTCCTTAGAATGTTGAAGAAAACAATTGGCACACTCCTGTACTGTGACTAGTTCTGTCTTGAGCTTGCTCGGTTATATTAAATACCTCAGTTGATCTTTTTTATTTTATGTATCTGCAAAACAGCTCTGCAACTCACACAAGTGTTTATATAGTTTGTTTAGGGCTTTTAATAAACTTTGATCTTAGATGAAAGCCTGGAGAGAGTATAAATTGTCACTATTAGCACTATTAATTTAAATACCCCAGATGGTCTCATGTTAATTATTTAACATTAGTGAATGATTTCAACCTATCATTGCCCCCAACTGTATTATATTTGAACATCAAACAGTAAAAGGCCAAACCATTAAAATAGCCCTTCCCTCATTACTCTCTTTGAGTTCTCTTCTTAATTATTTTGTATAGCTACTCTTCCATAAATGATGTTCTGGAAGTTTTTCAATGTTTTTCTCTATTAGTGTCCCATTTCTACCTGAATCTACCACAAAGGCTAATGGAGCACAACTTTGATGTGTGTGAGTGTGTGTTTTCTATGGCCTTCAGATATCAGCTATGTAGTCTAAAACATGTTAAGGATCCATAATCTCACTGAATAAGAGCACTGTCTTTGTATCTTCTTTATGGAGAACTTCCGGCTTTCATCTATTTACATATCATTTAAAATCCAGATCTTGTTTTGCTCTGTAATGTATCAAACTTCATCATTTCACGTTAGTTTTTCCTTGAAGAGTGTGTTTGTTCCACAAGTACGGACATTCTCTGAGAGAGTAAAGCAAAAGCTACTTGAGCTCCAGCTGTTTTAGAAAATGATTGGGATTTAGGGGTCCAGTTTTGAAATCAAACTCTTCCCTTGGCACCCCGCATCACCTCTGTGAATTTTAATTTCTGTTAGTTAAGAACTGGATTAACCTAGAACACAGAACACAGAAAACAAAGGGGCATGATCTCCTTGATATATGACTGTTAAGGTGGGGGGAGGGGGGACACTAGAGACCAGGTCTGTGAAACAAAAAACTTCTTGTCAAATGGTATTTCCCACAGGTTTGGGTCAGTGACCTTACATTATGTAACTAAAACCAAACAACTACTAAACATGAAAAGGTCTAAAATAGACCTCTCAGTGGATCACAATAGCTCAAAAGCTAAATATGTATGATCATATAAGACAAGGATAAGCAAACTCTATTGTTGATGTTATATTTAAAGTTCTAGCTGAATTTCCTTTGGTGTATGCCACGTGGCTACTGTATATGTTTTTGGTACAATGGGTATTGTATATATGCCTACCTGATATAGGGAAGGGAAAAAAACAAACGAGGGTGTAAAATAGCACAAGAAATGTACTCACTGCCCTATTATGTAACTGTACTCCTTTTGCACAACACCTTGTCAACAAAATTTAATTAATAAGTAAAAAATTTAAAACATTAAAAAAAAAGAACTGGACTAAACATTTGCAGTGTTTGTCTCACAGGCTGAGAAGATAAAATGAGGCAAGCAATAGCAAAATCCTTTCTAAATTTTAGAAACATCCTCCCAGTAGTCCTGTATTACCTTCACCATATGTAAGAACAGTATTTGGATAGGAAAGTTTTGTCCCATTGAGAAGGTATTTCCGTTCTACTGGTTCCGCCAGGGTGACTCTCCATACTGAGAGTCTATAAATTTTACCTCCAAATTCAGTACTTTTGGCCAGCATTGGTGGCTCATGCTTGTAATCCTTGCTACTCAGGAGATCTGAGGATTGAGGTTCAAAGACAACCTGGGCAGAACAGTCCTTCAGACTTTTACCTACAATTAACACTATTTCGTTGATTTGTTTAGGGCGTGTTGACTGTCTTATGTGGGCTTCCACCTTCCTCCCTCTTCATTTTACTTTTTGTCATGAATGCTCATAAATCGAAATAAAGACATATATAGAAAAAAAGATGTTCTTGTCAAATGTAAGAAAACTACAGGGTATCACATTTGCACAAGTCTTGTGCCTTGAGGTTCAAATACAAGCAGAATGAGGCAGAAGTCAAAATAAACTCAAATGCATTAGAAATATATTTGAAATCTGAAAGCACCATTTCCAAGGCTGGTATTTTCCAGACTAAAAAAGCCAATTTGTCCAAGTTATATTCCACATCATACCTTCGTAAATAGGGACTTAATATACTTACCTTTTTACTAAGTTTTCTAATAGTTTATTTTTTCCACCTCTTTATCTCTAAATGTTTCATTAAATGAATAAAATATATTTTAAAACAACACTCATTGGACCTGGAAAGTCAGTGCCAATGCCTAATTTTTCTGAAATGAAAAGATTAAAATATATTGTACTTCACTTTCTGAGAGAAAACTGTCATTTTGTATTCTTCTGCTTTTTTATTAATTATTATAAACAAATCTTTTGAGCTTTCCCATAGTGTGCACATTGCAACTTTCTCCTTTGACTGATTTTATGATATGATAGAGCTGGCTCTGACTTGCTCAATAGGTGTCTTATTTGCATCTCCAAACAAATTCTGAATTGCTATGAAGTGAGAGCAAGTACTCTTGCGTGCCTGAGCATTGGAGCACAGATTTGCTCAGCTCAGACCTCTGCATCTTTTTGGAAATAATATAAACAAATTTAACCCTTGGCCTCTAATATCACCTTTGATCTGGGAGGGTTTTAGAGCCTTGGAGCTGGGAACAGTTTACTCTGAATTTTCCCTCTGTTGCTAGGACTTTTCATAAGTGTCTTGTCCTAGACTGTCCCAAGACTATTTTGGGATTATGAGTCCTCGAATGAAAAGTTAAATACTTACTTTTCTCACTTAATGTTAACTTATTTTTGCAACTTCGTGATTTCATTTAAAGTGAATTCCAGAATTACCAATACATCCATTTCACTAAGAAACGAATCAAGTATATTTTGCCCAATCTTCACAATAGCTATTTTTTCCAAATATTGCACTATGTATAGTTACTAGATGACTGAGCTGCAATTGTAGCACCAAATTTAATAATTATCGTGGAGGAGTGGAGGGGTGGCTCAAGTGGTAGAGTGCTAGCCTTGAGTGACAAAGCCAAATCAGAGCATGAAGCACTGAGTTCAAGCCCCAGTACTGAAAGAGAAAGGAAAAGGAGGGAAGATTATTGAGTAGCTATTATATATTGATGCCATAGCTTCAAAGAACTAAAAATAACCTTATTATTGAATACAAGTTTACATCCTCTCAGAATTCCTGTTGAAACATTAGCCCCTAAGGAGATGGTATTGGAGATGGGACCTTAAGTTAAGTTTAGATGAGGTCATGAGAGTAGAGTGGTAGGATTAATGCACATGTAAGAAAGAATGGAAATAGAGACAAGACCTATCTCACTAATGTGCAATTAGAGCAGGAAGGTGGCTGTCCAAAAGCCAGAAAATGAACCCTCACCGGTTATGGAAGACTAGACTTCGCAACCTGCAGAAGCTTGAGAAATAATTGTTTGTTGCACCCAACCTATAATAGATTTGGATACCATCCAGACATTTTGCTCAAGACTTCTCAAGTTAATAGGAAGGGGAAAAAAAGGAAAAATTTCAGTAGAATACATACATAGGTATTTTTTTCTCTAAACATTTTATTTTCATTTTGGAGCCCTAAGAATGATCTTGAATTTAAATAAAGTCAATTTTCCCAGATTGAAGGTTGGAGTGGTGGTGTTACAGATTTGATTTGTACATAGTGGGTGCTTCATAAGTTCTTCCTGAGTAGAGAGATGCTCCTCTAGCTATTATCTATAGAATGAATTACTGTGACATCCTCTCTTCTTTTCAGAAATTGTTTTACTTTATTGTCAACGTGAAGTGCAGAGGGGTTACAGTTTCTTACGTAAGGAAAGTACATTTCTTATCCAACTTGTTACCTCCTCCCTCATTTTTCCCCATCTCCCCCTCCCTGAAATCTTCTCTTATTTCTAGAAAATCAAACACTTTCTAGAGATTTCAAGTATACTTTAAGTCAATGTCCAATTTTTAATATGTCTCCTGAAAGTTGTGTATATTCATTGTAATTGAGTGTTCTTAAAATGAAGTGAGGAGGGCCCCTAAATTTATTTTTTTTCTCAAATTTTTATTATCAAACTGATGTACAGAGAGGTTACAGTATCATACGTTGGGCATTGGATACATTTCTTGTACTGTTTGTTGCCTTGTCCCTCATGCCCCCCTCCCTCCTCCCTTTCCCTCCCCCCCCCCAGGTGTTCAGTTCACTTACACCAAACAGTTTTGCAAGTATTGCTTTTGTAGTTATTTCTCTTTTTTTACCCTGTGTCTCTCAAATTTGGTATTCCCTTTGAATTTCCTACTTCCAATACCAGTAAACACGGTTTCCAATATACTCAGATATGATTACAGAGATAGTGTAGGTACAACCATAGGAAGGTGATACAAGAACATCATCAATAATAGAAACTACACATACACATAGGACGTTGAAAGTAGTTACAACTGTGATATAACAATTGTTTCCATAACATGGAGTTCATTTCACTTAGCATCATCTTATGTGTTCATAAGGGTATAGCTATTGGGCCTTGTGATGCTCTGCTATGGCTTGCCTAAACCTGTACTAATTATTCCCAATAAGGGTGGCCATAGAGTCCATGTTTCTTTGGGTCTGGCTCACTTCACTTAGTATAACTTTTTCCAAGTCCTTCCATTTCCTTACAAATGGAACAATGTCATTCTTTCTGATAGAGGCATAAAATTCCATTGTGTATATGTACCACATTTTCCTGATCCATTCATCTATGGAGGGGCATCTGGGTTGGTTCCAGATTCTCGCTATGACAAATTGTGCTGCGATGAACATTGTTGTGCTGGTGGCATTACTGTGATTTTGTTTGTGGGCTTTTGGATAGATACCCAACAGTGGGGCTGCTGGGTCGTAGGGGAGTTCTATATTGAGCCTTCTGAGGAATCTCCATACTGCTTGCCAGAGTGGCTGAACCAGTTTACATTCCCACCAACAATGAAGTAGGGTTCCCTTTTGGCCACATCCCCTCCAACAATTGTTATTATTAGTTTTCTTGATATATGACATTCTTGCTAGGGTGAGATGGAATCTCAATGTTGTTTTGATTTGCATTTCCTTTATGGCCAGTGATGTAGAACATTTTTTCATATGTCTATTGGCCATTCTCATTTCCTCATCAGAGAAGTTTCTTTGTAAGTCTTTAGCCCACTTGATGAGGGGGCTATTGGTTCTTTGCGATTTTGTTTTGGAAGAAGGTAATTTTTTTAGTTCTGCATATATTTTAGAGATGAGGCCTTTGTCTGTTGAATGTCCGGTAAAGATCTTCTCCCAGTCTGTGGGCTTTCTGTTTATCTTGAGAGCTATGTCCTTTGCCGTGCAGAAGCTCTGCAGTTTGATGCAGTCCCATTTGTCCAACCTTTCTTTGATTTGTAGCCTTTCAGGGTCTTTGTTAAGGAAGTTCTGTCCTGTGCCAAGGAGCCCAAGTGTTTCTCCTACTCCTTCCTTTAGTGTTTTCAGGGTAGGGCCCCTAAATTTATAATTTCAAATTGTTTTGGCGAGTCCAGCTTCTTTTTATATCATCCGCCATGAAGTCTAGTTGAAAGAATGCCTGGTTTTCAGTTGGAAGGGGGAAATTTTTTCTAGTAACCTAAGTTCCAAGAAAACAATTGGCTGTGGAAATGTCAGAAGAGTTTGCCCACCAAGCAACACTGAAAGCTGTATCATGTCTACTTATTTTCATTCTTAGCTAGTGGTTGGAAATTCAGTACCTGGCTTAATCAGAATGATGCTTATTGAGCCATTCTGGACACAAGTTCACTGAGCTTTCTGAAGCATGCAGGTAGTTCACCTTTCATAACAGCTATTGAGCTGAAATGTCTGCCATGCCATAAAATATTGCTATCCCAGCAAATTTTCAACTACCTCTGGTCTGCTAGAAAGGATTCTTTGAGAGATAGTTCACTTGAATTTTTGAAGGTTTTAAAATATACTTCATGGTCCCTTCTTTCTGTTTTGTTTTTTAGGAGTCATCAGGAGAATGCTTTATATAAGATCTGAGTGTTTATATAAGCTCCTAAGTGTTCAAAAGAGGATTAATTATGAGGGCAGACTTTAAAAATATAGGCAGGGTGATCTCAGTTATTTTTTAATTAAGTCTGGAAGCCACAATGATCAAAATAAAATACTAAGCCAGATTTCTATTTAGATTTGATCTACCTACCACCAGAAACTCGTCTATATAGGGGATTAACTGTTCACTTGCTCTTCTCATATCCAAGGGCTATGGGTTGGGTAATGGAAAATGATTTGTTTTGTATTTTTTTAGAACATAGAACACCTCTTAAAAAGAAAAAAAAAATCACTGCCTTACATATGAAACTGTAACCCCTCTGTACTTCACTTTGACAATAAATTACCTTGGACTTTAGCTCAACCAGTACAATTCCTGGTTGAGCATTACTGGTTGGCATTCGTTATCAGTCATTTACATTGGGACCCTCTCTGTATTCTACGGTGAATGTGGACAAGGTCACTGTGATCACATACTTCATATACCCAGGGCTCTGCTTTGAAGCATTCTCATTTCAGGGAAATGAGAGCCATTTCTCAGTAGCTTCCCTGGTCGGGTGTCCATCATTACCCAGCATGCCTAAGCACTAGCCAATCTCAGCCACATGTGCTTCAAAGTGCACTTCCTCTCCACCTCTTTTGTTCCACAAGCAACCTCATGCTTCCATTTTGTCTGTAACTCAATCCAAGGTATTTGACTGCTCTTTACTATCCTTTCATTTTTCTTTTAGTTCTGCTATTATTTCTTTAATTTTGAATCTATGGGGAAAATACTCTATTTTCTTCATAAAACTGAAGTCCATGGCTTCAATAATTTGCCCATGTTCCCCCAAGATTTGTCTTTTTCACAATATATAAATTTTATTTTTTTTCAAATTTTTATTATCAAACTGATGTACAGAGAGGTTACAGTTTCATACGTTAGGCATTGGATACAGTTCTTGTACTGTTTGTTAAAATTTTATATTAAAAAAAATAAACTAGAAGTCAGGCACAGGTGGCTGATGCCTGTAATCCTAGCTACTCTGGAGTCTGAGATCTGAGGATCAGGGTTCGAAGCCAGGCAGGCAGGAAAGTCCGTGAGACACTTATCTTCAATGAATTACTCAGAAAAAGCTGAAGTGGCTCTGTGGCTCAAGTGCTAGTCTTGAAGACAAAGATGCTCAGGGACAGCACCCTGGCCCTGATTTCAAGCCCCAGGACCAGGAAAAACAAGCAAACAAAAAACCACACAAGACCTAGTAAACTGATATGCATGCTAAAGTAGTTTGGAGAAAGTATATTAATATATGAAATATACTTTGAAACACATCTAAAATATTAATTGGATTAAAGAATAGACAGGAAAGAATAGATGTGTAATGCGGTAAATACAGTATATTGTTACAGGTAGTAGGTGTAGAGGTGATTTCTATAAATGTCTTCAGATTCCAATGTACTTGAAAATGCTCATATTATTGTGTATGTGTTGGGGTGTGTGTAATCCAATGGGGGAGAGTAGTCTTTCCACTGAATGCACACCTTGTATAAGGGAAATCTATGTGCCCTTCTTTTATGTTGTAGATTATGTCTAAGGAATGATAAATGTATTTTCTAAATATTGGATATAGTTTTAATTAAATACATGGATTAAAAAAATAAATACACGGTTTCTGCTTCGGGTTCTGTTGACTATTTTTATTTTTGTTTTTTTATTAACTATCATTTTAGATTGTCTCTGAGTTCTTTGCTATTTGAAAATCATTGGAGTTGATAGTACCTCAGAGATTCACCATTCTTTAATCCCTACAATTTGGAAAGTTCTTGACAATTTTCGGTGTACTTTCACATTCACTCTCTTACTTGATAATCACAGCTACCTGTGGTGCAGGATAATAAAGGCATCATCATCTATTTTACAAAAGCATCATTACTTGTCCCCATTTTGCAAATCAAAGACAAGCTTCAGAGGACAGGGCTAAGTGATGTCTCTAAACCACAGAATACAAATAAGTGGCATTACAAGTAGCTCCAAATCAGAGCGGCTCATTTCTAGCCATGTCACCAATGTTCTTCATCCACTAACTAGAAACACATACTGGGGTCCTTTGTGTACTGAGGCATGCTTTCTGTACCTGACTCCTGAGCAGAAATGGCTCCATTATGTCTCTTCCAAGAAGCCCTCCATTAACATGCCATCGTGTTTAGTTGTAGTCTTGATTTTGCACAAATGTTCTTATATTTCTTTCTCTTGTGAGTACATTTTCTTTCTGATTTTAAGAAATAAAGTGATATCCACTGAACAGATTGTAACTCTCAGGACTCTTGTAAAACACATGTAAACACCTCATGTACAGAGAACACTAAACTAGTTCTCGTTTCTACTTGTGAGTTATTATTCTTTTATATTAGAAATGGCAGGAACAGTATTTAAAAAGCAAATTGAAATTATGTAATTTATCCTTTTCCTTTCTACTTCAGCTCACTCTTAGTGTTTCCTTATTGAAAAAAAGACCCCCAAATCACTTACTCGGAAAACACTGCACCTTATAATGCTAATAAGAAGATAACAGATTGATTATAGTTTGTAATTTTACTGTGTCTAGAAATAAGGAAACAATAATCTGTAATGATAATTTTGGGTTTGAAATACTTCTTCTCTTAAAATAGTCATGGTTCGGAGTGGAGCTGCAGCTCAAATGGTAGTGTTAGCTTTGAACACAAAAGTTCAGGGACAGTGCACAAACCCTCAGTTCAAGCCCCAGGACCAGGAAAAATAGCATGGTAAATGAAAACTGGAAAATACCCAGAAAGTCTTTTTGTACCATGTTTTTCAATGATGGTAAGTTACCTAATCTTGTGTTAATATAACTTTTTAAAAGAGCTTTTCCATCAAATTTTGACTGTAGCATTGTTATATGAAGACCAATAGAATTTGTTGGCAGAAATTCTTCTAAATTTGATCTTGAATGCGGACAGTGATGTCACATTGCCCTGTTGATTACTTAGCAAGGATTATGTACTTTCTTACCCTAAGACACATGTAAACACTTCTAAGTGGGTGTCTGGTTTCCACCTCCCGCCCCCCGAAGTATAGTCTATAAATAGAAGACTCTCTTGGTAGTCTAGAAAATCCACACCGTTTTCTACACTGGGACTTGAAGGATATGCATCAGCAACATGGACTTTACAGCCTGTCCTGTGCTACTGTTCAGGTTGCTTCCACTTGAGTGTCTTAGACAGTTTGGATGAGAATTAGGCCCTTGAAAGCCACTACAGCTGTGCTGGATTGAGCCACCACAAATGAAAGGCATACAGTCTATCCTTTTTATGATCTCACCCTTCCTCTCCTTGAAACGTGTTTACTCAGGTCCTTTCACCACCTTTCAGCCATTTGTCAGGAAAGTCTTGCAATGGGTTTCTTTCCAAATGAAATAGAATTACATTTTTGAACCCAAATAAACTGCTTCATAACCTTGTTTATTTAACATGTGCATTGTGCCAAAAATGTGCATATTTTTCAAAATCATAGACGCCTCACCTATTTATCATCCAGACCTTAATTTCAATAGTTTCAATAATTCATTTATACCTTGATTTCCATAGCACTAAAGAAGTAATACGTATTAATAAGAAAATAAGCAGATGTGCATTTTACGGAGATATCTATGTGTTAAAATATGCCTATGGATAAATTCTTAAGTTTTCTCTACAGCAAACACGAATCTGAGACTTACAATGCTTTCCCCTCTTTATTCCTAATTGCTTCTACTTATGTTGTCACTCAGTGTTATTCAGTTTCCTCCTATTCTGAAACAAAAGCACATATAAGGAAAATGTACCATAGACTAGTACAAACTGCTCTCAACTCCCAAGAGTTTGATGTGTGTTGAAATTTTGGAATAGTAAAATTGGCATCTTATTCTTTGCCCAACAAATTTCTGAATATAAAAATCAAGTGCAAACACCACAGGGTATCCTAGACAGGATGTCTAGATTTCACTGCTACTGTACCACTAGATCTTGCCCTTAGGTCAGACAAAATAAATCAGACAGCAAACTTTTGCCTCATTGAGTTTTTAATAAAGAGGTCAAAATGCATGAAATTGTTAGAACTCTGCCGTTGTCTTCATTCAGTTGGCATCCACTAGAGGCACTTCTAGGCTACATGTTATAGAAAAGAAAAAGAGGTTCATGCCTGGCCCCTGTGGCTCAGACTTATAATCCTAGTTACTCAGGAGGCAGGGATCTGAGAATCGTGTTTCAAAGCCAGTGTAGACAAGGAAGCCCATGAGACTTTTGTCTTTAGTTCATACACAAACACACAAAGCTGGAAGTGGTGCTGGGATTCAAGTGGTAGAGTACTAACCACGAGCAAGAACCCCTCAGGGACAGTGTCCAGACCCTGCGTCCAGCTGCAAAAAAGGTGGGAGTACCACAAAATTATTGTACCTCCTTTTATACTGTGATCATAAAAAAAACCACTACCTGTTACGTGTGTGTGTGTGTGTGTGTGTGTGTGTGTGTGTGTGTGTGTGTGTTTGGAGACATGGTCCTAAGCATTTGGCAATGGAAGGTGAAATTCTTCATAGTTTCATCTTCAAACCACTTGTTGAAATAAGCCCGCCAGGGACATATCTTCAAAATCTGGATCAAGTGTCTGACTAGAGTGTTGATGTTTAGAGATGAGCGTAGAATTTCTATAAAATACTATTTGCACCTCTGGTTACTTTCAAGTTGTTTTGCTGTGAAAATACTTTGACAATTAGAACGTTGTCATTTCCACATTCACATTGTTTAAATTTCCACCTGTTTTGCTACCCCCTGGCTGTGAACCTTTATTCATCTCTACTCCTCAACTGCTTCATCTGGATAGTGACGATACCGGTAATATCCACCATCTCACATACTTGTGAGAAGAATGGCTGCATAGAAATGTAATGCTCTGTTAAATTCAATACAGGGCAATTGTGAGCTACATTTTGTGACCTAGTCTTCTGTTATTCTACCAGAGTGAATTGGGATGAACTGATCCTTGGCCTTGCCAGGGCTTCTTAGGCAAGCAAGTCCAGCTTCCCAAGCCTTGGCCAGATATACACAGTATTGGTTACTCATAGAGTCTTTATTGTGAAGTATGACTTGTTTTCAACTTTGGCGTGAAATTTCATATCCTGAAACAACTTTCAGAAAAGAAACATTTCCTAAACCTTTTTATGAACATCTAATTTGTTCAAGCAAATTGAATTTTAAAAATTAAACGCACATTAAATGCCAGGTCATTTGCAGGTGCCATTATCCAGAAACATACTTGAAGAAATTGTTCCCTTAATTGTAACAGTGGGGACTTGTCTGTAACCTTTACAACAACAGTGATATAAGGCAGAAAATATTAACAAACTTGAAAAAATATGCAAGATTTCTGTCTCTATATGAAGTATTTTCCCCTAGGAACTAACATAATTCTCAGGGAATTTTCTATATCCAACAACTTTCTTAAGAATGCATTTCTGCCTATGGATCTTGTTTCAGTGGTAGTGTTAGTTTGGGGGGAAAGTTAACTTGAAATGACACGCAGTAGGATAAGACTCAAATCACTAAACTCTACCCCATCTCAATTTTAAAAGAAGAAAAATATGCATATTTCCAGTATGCATATTTCCAGTCTTTATATGCCACAGTGGTAATTTTCAGTATGCATATACATACAGAAAGCAAATCAGCAACCAGACAATAAGCCTTCTCCCCAAGTATACCTAATCGTGAAATCCTATTATGAGAACGGAGATTCCTGCAGACCTGGATTCATTGTCTTCATTACTTTCCTTTTTTTTTTTTTTTTTTTTTTTTTTTTTGGTATCCCTAGGAAACACAGATCTTTAACATGAAATTTCTTTAGCATAAATGCAAGCCACTTTTTGCTCTGTATTATTCTTACACCTTCTGCATATCCATTGTCCACCCCCAGTGAGTTAAAAGCTTTGAACAACAGAAAATATATTATCTGTGTCTGTGGATCTTTCTATGATATCTAACATCCACAATTGTTAGATGAGTAGAATAAAAACACGAAGACAAAGGGCTTGTGAGTGTTTCTGATACTTAGAAGCCCTACCTATGTGGAATATAAAACAAAGCACAGAGTTGAAATAAATGACAAGAAACTATAAATATCATCAGTTACAGGAGACACAGGTTGGAATGGGGAATTTAAAAAAACACCACAAAAAAGGGATCTAAAGAGTTTTCAAGGATAACTCACAACGATATGCCCCTTTGAATGTACATTCAAAAATATAATAAAGTAGACCAACTAAGTAATATGTGAGCACTTTGCAAGTAAAAACATAAAGGTTTTATGTGGTCAATTGGTTGATTGAAAAATTTTAAAATATTTGCATAATATTCTGGTTTTCACAGTGAGGAAAGAGATTATTTGCTTATTTTGAGAACAAAATGAGTTTTGCATATTTAACCCTGGTTCAGAGAATTATTTCTGAATAGGAATAATTATAAGAATGAAAAATGAAATCATTTTAATACTAAAAGTCTATTAAAATCTATTCCTGAAGAGAGTTTTCTTCACTGCACAATTTTTCTTTTTTCTTTCTTCTTGTGTCCTTTTTTGCTTTAACGCCATCAGGTCATTTCTGTGTTTTTTTTTTATTATTCAAGGATCAGTAATTTTAGAATATCTAAAGGTTTTATTATTTAAATAAACATGACCTATATGGTAGCTAAAACTACCTACTTTTCTAAACCTGTGCGTGTGGCCTATATTAAGAAACATGTCTTTTTGATGAATTTTTCATATCCATGGAAAAATTAAATGAAACCATTTTAAAGCATGGCAGTTTAAGTGAGTACATGCGCAGAAAGACTAACAACAATATAAATGTTAAGCAGAAGGAACAAAATACTAAATCCTTTAAATAGACCATGAAATAGAAGAGTTTATGAATGCAAAGAAACAGTGCATACAACTCTCTAGTCAAGATGACAAATTAAGAATGCTTCTCTTCTGTCTCCAGTCTTTCACAAAAAAAAATATGTATGAAGAAATAGCAACACCATGGGGGCCCCAGTGGCTCACACCTGGAATCCTATCTACTTAAGAGTCTAAGAACAGGACGATCATGATTCAAGGCCAACCCCACACAGAAAAGTTCATAAGACCTGAGCCTATAGTGAGATGCAGTGGTGCATACCTTTCTTTTCTAAGCCATGTGAGAGGCTAAAACTGGGAGGATCCTAGCTTTAGGACAATCTGGGCCAAAAAATCTAAAGCATCTGGGTATGATTGTATATGTCTGTCATGGGACAGGAAACCTGAAACAGTCAGAATGTGGTCTGGGAGCTCACAATGCAGGAAGCAAGATTTTATGCAAAAGTAAAATGGATTGGAGGCATAAATCCATGCACACCTGCCTAGCAAGCACAAGGTTCAAACCCCAGTTTCATAGTGAGAGGAGAGACTTTTTTTGTTGTTTGTTTTTCTCAAGACTAAGTGCTCTACCGCTTGAGCCACAGCTCCACTTTTTGTTTTGTTTTGTTTTGTATGATAAATTGGAGGTAAGAGTCTCATCTTTCCTGCCCAGGCTAGCACTGAAATCCTCAGATTTCAGTCTCCTGAGTTGCTAGGGTTATAGGTGTGTCTGAAGTTTAAATGATATAACTGAAGACTCTTGTAATTTCTAATCACAAATCATTCTTTGTGTGTGTGCACATATATACGTGTGTGCTGATACCAGGGCTTGAAGTCAGGACCAGAGTTCTGTCCCTCAGAGTCTTTTGCTATTGTTTGTTTGTTTTGGCTCAAGGTGGGCAGTCTACCACTTGAGCACAGATCCACTTACAGCCTTTTTGTGGTTAATTTTAGATAAGAGTCTTACAACTTTTCTGCCCAGTCTTTCTTCAAACTGGTATTTTCAGATCTTAGCCTCCTAAGTAGTTACGATTATAGGCCTGAGCTACCAGTGCCCAGCCTAACATTTATTTCCAATTCAAAAGCTAACAATAATTGCCTTTTTATTTTGGCACTTTGACAGGACTAATAATAGAAATGCATATAATATTCACCACACAATCTATTGCAAGGTTATTCTACTACTTATTTTATATTGACTGGGAATCATTTCTGGATTATTCCCTGGTAATGTTTTTTTCGGTGGGTATAGCAGGACCTTCTCAGCAAAGACTGCATTATAAGTTACTGATTTATAAGCAACACAATCTTTTGTTCCTGTCTTAGATGTTTACCTCCAGATATTTCTTCCATCTCTTGAGAATTGTTCCCCATTTTATTCTTAACCAAAATAATAGTTGAAAACTGTCTTCTTTTTAATAATAATATTTGAGAGTCTCTAATATGCTTTAGAGAAAAATGACTGCAAGTTCTTCCATTTTTCAGTATTACCTGGTGGTTTATTTTTGATGTTCACTGAAGCAGATTTTTAAATTAATATGAATATGAAATGCCCTATAGAAAGTTTCATAGCATATCAGTTGAAAGTAATTATCTAGGAAGAGTTTTGGTCTAAGTCAGTCTTGCAAATACATCTCATAGGTTTTTGAAAGGAAATAATATTCTTCTGTTTTAAAAAGATACATTCATCTTGGAAATGCCTGTTCTTATTTGCGTCACTCAGTTTGTAGTTTGATCTGTTTCTACCTGTGGTACATCTCAACTTTGGCCTTCAGATTCTGAAAGTGTGAATTAATTTTTTATAATGTTTGGTTTCCTTGTTTTCTTTTTCAGAGTACCCGAGTGGCCTTGGACCATCTGGAGTCTGTGCCTGAGAAACTGAGCCTCCTAGAAGATTTCAAAGACTTTAGAGTAAGGAAGAGTTGGCTTGTGTCTTTCACTATGTGTGTGTGAGTTAGAATGCTTGACATCTTTCTGATGTGCGGGAATCATGTAGGAAGGTAGGCAAGACCAAAAACAGTGGGATTTTAATACCATCTTATGAGAGTCCATTGACATTTGTAAAGCCAGGACGAAAATAACAAAACATTTATTAGCAAAAGATGGGGGAAATGAAGGTGTTTACCTTACTATTAGAAGCTCCTTTGTCCCTCTAAAGCTTTGACAATAATTTTGGGAAACAAAATAATTAGAGGGACTTACACATTCCATTGACAATAGCTTTTGATTAGAAATTTTAAGTTTTTTTCCCCACAAATTCCTAGAGTACTGTTTGTTTTGAAGGTATCATAGCTCACTGTACTATGGCATATGAGTTTTAGACCCTATATCCTATGTATTCATAAGACTCTAACCAAAAACTATTTCATTAATCAAACCAGTTCATTTGATGTATAAATATGTTTTATTATATATGTCACAGATGAGAGGTATAATATAGCAAATAGCTTTGTCCTACTAGAATAGTTTCTGTCCAGGCAATATCTTCATGACTGTTAGAGATACAAATGTACATTTTCAGCCACTTTTACTTCAATATAGTGTCAATATGACTTGTACAGTGTGTGTATCCAACTTTAACAATAGTAATGATTTCTCTTTAGAAACCACATAAGCTCTGATTTCACAGTTACTAAAAATAACTGCAAACATAACATGCTATGTTTAGATTCTCTTTTAATCTAACATTATTTGAGGACACAGTACATAGGAAATAGTAGCCAGATCTATTGGCAGTCCTGATACGTTCTCAAAGTTTACATTCTCTTTCAAATTGCCTAATCCTAAACAATTATTGATCATTCAGCACCTAACCATTTGGAGTGAAATCTCGGGTTGAAAGCAAGTGTCTCTAGTATAGTTTACTAATTCTCTCTCATGATTTGATTATATATATGCAATATAAATCTCTAGAAAGCAGTTATGAATCCAGCTTTCACAACCATGCAATTCCCATTCACTGCCAGAAAATCCTTTGTTGACAGGATAGTCACATGCTTTCTCCTTTTCTGTCTCTGTACTCACTGAAGTCATCGATGTGATGAAGGACAGGCAAAGGGAAGTGTTGAGAACAGGTGGCACGTGATACTGAGAAACATATGGCCTCTCTCACACCTACAGAATCATAGAAAGTTTGGCCTTCAGTGACTTGTTTGTTTGACTTGGCCCCCAGTCTTTACTTTTCCCCCAGTGGTCTTCATTAGACAATTTAAAAGTTGTCTTCTCAATCAAGAGTTTCTCATTACTACTGTTTATCATATAGCCTAGAATTACCTACACATCTAGCTTATATATAGGGAATGAAGTTTTTGGAGAGACTCTTTCTCCGAGTTCACAATTATACTTTGAACGTTAAAGGGGAAACCTGTAGCTTAGAAAAGGAAAAGAGTAAATTAGCCAGGATTAAACACATACCATGTTGGAAACAGTGGCTGAACCCATTATTTCTCTTTCTAAGCTCGTGGGACACATTACCTGACAGGGATATTGTTTTCTCTAATTTACAGAGGAGGACACTGAGCTTGGAATATGTAAATCATTTGGAGGTAGCATCTAAATCTGTTTTCTTTGCCTAGTTATCTCTAAACTTGAAACTCACCTATTCTATATATAATCTAAAATCCTCTATAATTTTTTTAAACAACTAGGTATAACTTTAAATGAAAACACACATAACTTTTGTGTTACTAAAGATGGATTCTCTTTTGAGTCCTTAAAACTCTTTCAACTGCTCTGGTTCAGTGTACCATGAAACAATGCAAAAACCTAAGGTTTTGTCCAGGTTCATGTCCCAGGGGCAATCACCTAATAACATCTCCAGGATTGTTTCCTCATCCATGAAGTAAGGGACTTTAAACAGTGTTAACTCTGGTTCCCACTCCCATAGCCATAACTGGTGTGTATGTAAAAGTATATTTCATAACTGTATTGATTTTAACAAATATATTATACAAAGTAATGGATTCCATTGTTCTTTCATACACCTGTGTGGTATAGTTTGATCTTCTTTCTCAAAATTACTATAGTCTTATGTGACTGTGAGTACAAACTTTACCTCTGTTTTGATAGACTTGACTTTATTTATATGTGGTCATATTCCTCCTTTTCTCTTTCTCCCTCCCTGTCTCCTTCACTTTTGTCCTTCCTCTCCCTCTCTTTCACATCTTTCTGTTTAACCTCATTCTGAAGAACAAATAGTAGTTCACCTTTTACCATCCCATGTTTACTCATGTCATCTTTGATGAGAGAAAAAGGCAGTGGCATTGCTTCCCGCTCAGTTCCGCAATGGCTGAATCGTTCTTTGGTTCCATGAATTTCAGTGTTGTTTTTTTTTTTTTAATAAAAATAAGATATTTGGAATTTTAATTCTTCCAGCTTGAACATTCACTCAGATTAAATTTCCTTGTGACTATATGAGGCACTGTCATACTTTCCTTGAGTAGTATCAGTTGTGTCTATTTTCTTCCAGTTTCTTCCTACATCATGAAAGAAATGTCTAATGGGTTATAGTAACTGTTGATTATAATTACATTTAAAATTCTACCTGATATAAAACGTAAAAGATTGTTGTTTAAAGATAAGTGAAGTAAAAAGGCTTTGCTTTTAATGGTTAGCATTTTCTTTATTTCCTTCCTTCCTTCCTTCCTTCCTTCCTTCCTTCCTTCCTTCCTTCCTTCCTTCCTTCCTTTCTTTCTTTCTTTCTTTTTATTTTTTTGCCAGTCCTGGGCCTAGTACTCAGGACCTGAGCACTGTCCCTGGCTTCTCTTTGCTCAAGGCTAGCACTCTGCCACTTGAGCCACAGCGCCACTTCTGGCCATTTTCTTTTCTTTTCTTTTCTTTTCTTTTTTTTTTTTTTCCAAGCTTACTGTTTCCTGAGTTTATTATTATGACTAATTTTTTTTTATTATCAAACTGATGTACAGAGAGGTTGCAGTTTCATATGTTAGGCATTGGATACATTTCTTGTACTGTTTATTACCTCATCCCTCATTACCCCCTTCATCCTCCCCCTTGTTCTCCGCCCCCCATGAGTTGTTCAGTTCATTTACACCAAACAGTTTTGCAAGTATTGCTTTTATAGTTGTTTATCTTTTTTTTTTACCATGTGTCTCTCGATTTTGTTATTCCCTTTCAATATCCTAGTTCTAATACCAGTATACATGGTTTCCAATATACTCAGATAAGATACAGAGATAGTGTCACAAGAGCCCAATAGCTATACCCTTATGAACACATAGGATGATGCTAAGTGAAATGAACTCCATGTTATGGAAACGATTGTTATATCACTGTTGTAACTACTTTCAACGTGCTATGTGTAACTGTAGCTTCTATTATTGATGATCTTCTTGTATCCCCTTCCTGTGGTTGTACCTACACTATTTCTGGCCATTTTCTATACATGTGGTGCTGGGGAATCAAAACCAGGGCTTCATGTATGCAAGGCAAGCACTCTTGCCACTCGGCCATATTCCCAGCCTAGCTTTTTCTTTAAACAAGATTATTTTGATGGCAAGTACTATTATAAAGAACAGTACAGGAAATTGTTTCAGTGTCACTAGCAATCATCTTTGGACATCTCACGATCACCTAAACTTTTGTCCTTTTAATTAATAGATATTAGGCGTTCCAGATCAGTTCTAACTGTAATCTAAGTGACCAATATCTGACTCATTCTTTATTTTTCTCGGTGGCCATTGTTGTTCTATATATCTATCAAAATGCCTTTAGTAGAATCTATTTATTTTATTTATATTTTATTTATTTTATTTTTTTATTTACTAATACTTTCTTCTTCTAATTTCATACACTAGTTTAGACCTTGCATTGTTTTTCCTCCCCAGGATTTCCGCAGTTTATCAGAGAGGAGTGATGTGAGATATGCCAAATACAAAATTTACAGAGATTCTCTTCAGCAGCACCAAGATGACACCAAATACAGAGTCAAGCCCTTCAAAGTAATGTTCCTTATATACTCATTCCATCTTTGACCTTGAACCATATGTCTTTATTCACAAGGGCACTTGTGGAAGTTTTTTTTTTTTTTTTTTGTGTGTGTGTGTGTGTGTGTGTGTGTGTGTGTGTACATCAGATCAACAATTCAGTGGGATTATCCAAAGATGATGATTATAACTTTTTGCCTCTGAAGTAAGCCTCCAGGGAATGCCATTACTTCTCCTTGTGTTGTTTGTCTATGGGTCTTGATGGGTTTGGATTCCAGTGGTTCACATCTGTAATCCTAGCTTTTCAGGAGGCCAAGATCTGAGTTTGAAGGCAGCTTGAGCAAAAAACTATGAAGTTCATCTTCAATGAACTGTCCAAAAAAGCCAAATTGCAGGCATAACTCAAGTGACAGAGCCTCGTTTATGGGCTAAACACTGAGTAAGAGCTAGAGGCTTTACTTGGTACTGACACAGAGAGAAATAAACACAGAAGCAGAGGGGAGAGAGAGGAGAGAGAGGAGACAGAGAGAGAAATCTTGAGCCAAGAACCCTGGTCACTTGATTGCTCCAATATAAGTGTGATGATTTCCTTCAAGGTTTTAGTCCTGCCCCTCTCTGCAATGAAGCCCCCCAGTAACAACCAGTACTTTGTAAAATGAAGTCTTGGCAGGTTCTGACATTCTACTCCTGGGTATGTAATCTCCATGCCTATACTTGCTCTTATGATTTATAAACACAGAGCTAACATACGGGAGCCTGAGAAAATTCTACCATATTGCCAAAACATGTACTATCCCAAAGTATCCAAGGGGAATAGGCAGATAAGCCAATTTGGCTGTGAATAGTTTTTAATCAAGAATATCCTCCCAGTTTTCACATGATTACTTTTGGGGCCAGATGGATTTTGTGTGTGTGTGGTAGAGGTGGTTTTATGCATATAAAATGTGTAGCAGCATTTGTAGAGTCTACTTACTAGACACGCCACTAGATACACTTACTAGATACTAGATGTACCCCTGCAGGGAGAAATTGTTTCTAGGGAGCACCCTGACCTAGAGGAAAAAAAATCCATCTATATTCAAATATGCACTCCATATCAACTACCAAAAAGACCAAAAAAACAAAGAAGTTCTGGCTTCTTTTTGCTCAAGGCTAGCACTCTGCCACTTGAGCCACAGCGCCACTTCTGGCCATTTTCTACATATGTGGTACTTAGGAATCGAACCCAGGGCTTCATGTAGACAAGGCAAGCACTCTTGCCACCAGGCTGTATTCCCAGCCCCAAGTTCTTTGCTTTATATTCTTGCAAACTTGAATATTTATGAACATTCACTATATTATATGTTCACTTATTACAGTTAATATTATTTGTAAGACACTTTTTTCCTCTTCCTCTGAATGAAATTGGAGCTGGCGCACATGTACACGCATGCATGCATGTGCACACACAAATATATTTTTAAATTTTTATCCATTGCAATGATAAATACCTAGACTATCACAAAATGCAGAAGACACATGCTCTGAAATATTGCAATAGTTCAACAATAACATGTTTTATGTATTGTTGGATAGAAAACAAGAGAGCACATTTTGCCCTTGTAGATACCAATGGTCTTTTATGAAGATATAACATTTGAGGGGACTGCTTTACGTAGGGGGATTATGAAAGATTAGCTTAATTATTTCTAGTTTTGTGTGTCTGGAACTTTTTAGACATACCAGATTCCAATCAGAGCTGGGTGCCAGTGGCTCACACCTGTAATCCTAGCTACTCAGGAAGCTAAGATCTGAGGATCATGGTTCAAAGCCAGTCTGAGAAGGAAAATCATTGAGACTCCAATCTCTAATAATACTCAGAAAGGGCCAGAAGTGCTGCTGTAGCCTAAGTGGTAGAGTGCTAGCCTTGAGCAGAGGGAGGCTCATGGACAGTGCCCCAGCCCTGAGTTCAAGCCCCAAAACCAACAAAAAAAAGAAAAAATTCAAATCAGTGAACCTTTTTAGAGCAGTTGTCTAACTGGAGGATGTTAATATTTGGTTTGTGATTTTTCTGAGTACAACATTCAAACAACGTTAATTGGCACTTAACAAGACAGTTTATGAAGACAATGCCTGTTGTTCAGTATCATCTCTTACTACATTCTCACCCTTCCCACCCATCTCTTCCTCTTCATCCCTTCCTTCACGTTTCTTAATTTTTAATGTTGAATTCTTGATTGCATTCCTCCAGTCCCCTGCATTTCTCTACCTGACTTCTTTCAAGTACCAGCTTCGTGGTGTTTATTTTGTTGAACTTTGCCTTTCTAATGATCTACACTATTTGACTTCTCCCTTGAAGCTACCATATTTCTGTTAATACATTTGTATATATTTGTATACCACCTAATGTATTTAGTTGTAGGTTTATAAGATAATTCTAGCTTCCACAAATAAGGAAAAAACATGCAACCTTTGTCTCTCTGGCCTGACTCACTTCACTTAACATGATTTTTTCCAGGTCTTTCCATTTCTTTGCAAATGATACATCATTTTTTTCTAATGAATGAGTAAAATTCCAATGTGCATATAACTACATTGTCTTGATCTATTTGCTCATTGAGGGGGCATCTCCTTCTTTTAGAGTTCAAGAGAAATAATCATGCTCAAGGGACTTTTAGAATGAGGCTTGTGATGACAAAGTTCGAAGTTCAGGGAAGTGTTTAATCAACATCTTAGGTTTCAGATTTTCATTAGTATTCTAGTTGTGGAACTCTGTTGACAGCCACATAACCAGTATTGGAATAGTTCGGTGCGTGGTGGGGGGGAAGGGGTGGTGAAGGAAAGGAGGAAGGGAGAGGAGTATGAGCAGGAAGTGGGCAAGTCAAGTCTAATGCCAAGGCTGAGCAGGCCAGGACCAATCTGCTACTTATTCCCATAGCAGTCAGCTAGGCAAAATCATCACATTTCTATAAACCCATTGAGAGTTTGAGCAGGGCCACCTTTACAATGGTACAAGCATAATATAATAGAAAAGATGATCATGTAATAGTGTGGTAAGCTGACCGAGCTAATTGAACAAAAAGCCTGATCTAAAAGTTTATATGCAGAATTCAATTCAAATCTGGGTATGACACATTTCCCCTGACTCTGTGTAGACAACAGAAGCATATCACGGCTTCTTTTCCATTCTACATTCATCTTCCTTACAGCCCTAGCTGTTTCAAATAGAATAGAATGTCTAAAAAGCCAGCCAGCAACACAGCATGCCTGCTCTTCATTTGTGGAGGAAAATGTTTCTTTCAAGAAACTTCCATTTGTTACCTTTATCCATCCTAAATATATGGTTTTAATGAACACTGGATTTTTGTTTTTTTTAGTAAAATCACACAAGGCATATTTTTTTTCCTGTTCTTCCTTTGAATGTCCTGACCTTTAACTTCTAGTTCAAGAGTTGGTATGCAGTTTTAAAGACGCGGATGTTTTACCTTGAGATGAGGCAAGTGAAGAAGGTGTGGCTGGTGGTTTCAGCGGTATTTATGAAGGCAGAATCTGCCAGAGGCCATTGTCTTATTTGTTCATTGTGAGCATGCGTGTGATACAAATTCAGATTTTGCTCCCAGAAGTCAGTTCTCCCCCCACTGAATCTCTCAGGGATTTATGTCTTGCTCATAGCAATTAATGGCTTTTAGCTCTTTCTCTCTCAAGTCAGATCTTTGTGATTTACATCTGCAACACTAGCTTCTATAAAACATGTTGTGCATAAAAACTCCAGGTAACTCAGGATTGTAGTTGTTATATAATTACTTTTTCTTAATGACTACAAAATATGTCACCAGTGTATGTTTCATCTAACTTTATAGATAATGCTTGGGAGTTTTCCCAGCCACCATGAAAGATTTAAGGGAGCTTTAACCCCACAACGGCCTAATTATCTCATTTATAGCCCAGCTTTCATAAGAAATTATAAATAAACTGTCATGCAAATACATTTCTGTATTTCCCTCAGCTCCAACTAATTTGCTATTCTTGGGACCTCTCTTACACAGAGATTTAGAATGTGTGGTAAAGTTTTTAAGAGTATTTAAAGAAAACAATAGTGTAACCCGAAGTGAATGGTGGAAGGGCAGGTACTGTCTACCTCATCTTTGATTCCAGAATATGCAATGATCATACAATGTGAGTGAAATTCGTAATTAAAACATTATTTAGGCTGATCACCTTTGGTTCACGCCTGTGATCATAGCTAATCAGGAGGCTGATATCTGAGGATAACAGTTCAAAGCCAGCCCAGACAGGAATTCCAGCCTATGAAACTTTTTTTTCCCCCATAAAACTTTTATCTCCAATTAACTAACAAAGAGCTGAAAGTGGAGCTCTGGCTCAAGTGGTAGAGTGCTAGCCTTGAGCAAAGAAGCTGAGAGACAGAGCCCAGGCTCTGAGTTCAATCCCTAGGACTGCTATCCAAAAAAGGAAACAAAAAAGAGAAAGACATGTAGTCATGTTTGAACAGCTTTAAGAAAACAAGTATGACATGGATATAAAGAAAAGATGCATATGAAAATGATTAGAAAATACAATTTCTTTCAGCCAATAGAATTTTTGTAGAGAATTATAGCTAAACTAGCTTATTCAGGTCTAAGACAATAATAAAAATAAGTCTTGATGCTAATGTTAGATAAAAGAATTGTTAAGAAGACATGTATTATGTTTTGGGTCCCCTAGCCCACAGTTGTTTCCTGTAAAACCTTTGACAACATTCATGATCTCTCCTTTTCCCTAGACCCAATATGCCTTCTTCAACGTAACCTTGGGAAAATACAAATCAGTGTTCATCTTTCCTCATCTTAAAACTCTCGATTGTATTTAAAAAGTAGGATCCCAAATCCTAATCATGGTCTTAACCATCTCTGGACCTTACTACAATCACTGTGCCTAACTATGTGACCTCCCTTCAATATTTGATATACATTACCTCTCACATCATTTTTTGCTTCCTTCTTACCCTACTTTTTATCTTCTTTCTTCCCTCTTACAAGTTTTCAACCACTGATTTATATTTAACTTCATATATTTCCCCAAATATCACCTCTATGGAATCCTGACTTCAAATCTAAATGTGGTCTTGCTATTATCTACTGCTCTTACAATACTTACCACAGTTTTTTCATGATAGTATATATTTTAGAGTTTGTTTAATGCCCTTTTTTCCTTGCAAGCCTAACATTTCTCTCAATATCTTGTTTGTATTCTGCCAACCACATTATAGCCACATCCCCCTCATCATTATTAATTGTGTGTGTGTGTGTGTGTGTGTGTGTGTGTGTGTTTAGTGTGTTTATGTGTATGTGTGTGGTACTAAGGTTTGAACTCAGGACAAGGGCCCTACTACTTGAATCGTGCCTCCAGCTTTTTTTCCTCTGGTTATTTTTTAGATAAGGTCTCAAGTTTTTTCCCAGGCTGACTTGGAGTGATTCCTACTGTCTCCAGAGTAGCTAGGATTACAAGCATTATTCAGCAGGCCCAGCTTCTCCCAAATTATTCTTGAATAAATGAAAGAAAAAGTAATTTAGAAAACTTTTCTGAGAAAAATGTTAATTTCATTGTTTATTAAGGTACTAATTTTAATCTATCTATAAAATTATCACCCTCATCTTTAGCTACGATTTGAAGAAGATATATTGAAACAACACGAGAGAGACCTTTGTGTACTCATTTTTATTTATGTAGTATTAAATATTTGTTGAATGGGTAGGAAGATTAATATAATCATTAGGGAAAGTAGTCTAGGTGCATGTATTTAGAAACATCAAATTGTATTTTTATTGACTCAGTATTTCCACCTGAGAATTTGTCATAAGGATTAAATATGGGAAGGCTCTCGATTTAAAAATACTTCTCACGGTGTTATTTATAGGAGTATCACTCTGAAAATCACCTTAATGCCAAGTAAAATAATGGCTGAGGAAAGCATAGCCTACATACTAGATAGTATGTGAGGAAACCTTGGGCTAAAGGTTAAGGTAATAGGATGACTTCCCCAGTGTTTACAAATGTATAAATGTAAATAGCACAAGGTTTAACTGTTAATAAGTCCTATTCATAGAGAGGGAAATAAAAAGATTGGAAAGAAATATGTCATGCCTCCATAGCAATGAGTGATTTCTTTCCATTTTTTGAGTGCATTTTTTTTAACAAGCCTGGATATTTAATCTTTAAAAGGATTATAGTTATGTTAAATTGTCCCCATGTTGTGTGGGCTGTATACGAAAGTCTGGCTCAGTTTCAGCACATTTGAATAGGTCTCCATCCTTGCATTTGGTGTCAAAGGAGCTGAACTACACGGTTTCTCCCCTAGGATGACAGAAGGTTCTCCGAAGGTTCCCACGGTCATGGGTTAGATCACTCAACGTCTTGGCAGGATTCTAGTCGCTTCCCGTCTAGTCCTCGATTTTCACACTTCAACTGTAAGTAATAAAGTCTTCTACCAGTCTTAAATCGGATTTAAGAAAATGCAACTCATGGAAAAAGTAAGGTTTAAAGCCAGTACATGATAGTAATATTCATGTTACAAGCTTGAGAACATTTTCATTACATGTCATACAAATAACTCCACCAAGAACTAGCTTCCCCCATTTACTAAGATGGGGTGCCTTTCTTTAGATCTTAAACTTCTCAGCAACCTTGAGGTAAATCACCAAGGTAAAAAACATTAAGGAAGCCAGTTATTTGTTTGGCGATTCCTAGTAACTGTGGGTGAATGAAAAGAAAGTTTATAATCAAACTCAAATTATCAAGAGAAAGAAGTTACCTGCATATATTTGTTCAGAAATAAGGAATTTTTGCAAAAAAAAGTACAAGTACTAATGCCCACTGGATTTCACTCTGTGGATCCTTTGAATTTTGTTAAAATGTCTTCTTCAACATCCAGCAAGGTTGTCTGCCACATGTCCTTTACCCTCCTCTGCTATGTCTGTCCTTAAAGAAAGTGCCAGAGTTCACAATTCTAAAGGTGATTTCTATTAAAACCACCCACCATAAGCTATAATCTTCCTTTGAAACCTTTCTCAGAATAATAATAGTTTCTTGTTATTTGACTGACCTTTTGTTTATGAACTCTTCCCTCTACCAAAGAGTAAACTCAGTAAAATAGGAGCAGTACTTGTTTGTTACCAATTTCCTTCCACATAATGCTTGGCACATAGTAAAAGCTCAATTAATACTCACTTTATATTAGCTGAGTAAACACATGCATTTTTTCTGAGGTTGACTTTTTTATCTAAAATGATTAGAATTCAAGTGTTATCTAATAGAGATTCTCATTAAAGTAGATAATGTTTTTTTAGAATAGAAGGGTGAATGTCTTTTTTTTTAGGACAGTATTCACTGGTTGTTATGTTTCATAATAGTGGACATTATATTTTACATTGGAGGAAGAAATTAAAAACATCACTGTTCAAAGTACACTTTTATTGAAAAAATGGCCTGTGTCTGCTAGGTGTTTGGTGAAGAGCTTGATAAAGATAATTGGCATTCACATCTTCTTATTGGTTCCACATCTTATGATTGTCAAAAATAGATAATTTTGTCATTTAAAGTAGCTATATTAGCCAGGGCCTGGTGGCTCATACCTGTAGTCCTAGCTACTCTGGAGGCTGAGATATGAGGATCTCTGTTCAAAATCAGCCTGGGCAGGAAAGTCTGTGAAACTCTTATTTCCAATTAACCACCAGAAAACTGGAAGTGGTGCTGTGGCTCAAAGTGGTAGGGCACTAGCCTTGAGCAAGAGCTTAGGGATAGCACCCAAGCCCTGAGTTCAAGCCCCATGACTGATTTAAAAAAAGATCTATATTGCTATAAAATAGTAAGCCATGAAGAAGTAGGTCATGTGCAAAGGTGATATAGTTCTTTACTGATTTATATTCATGAATTCATTTAATAAATATTTATTGATTTCTGATAAGTGATTTAGTTTGCATTGTATCACAATTATGTCATTCTAAAAGGTTTGCATTTTCTGTTTCCTGTCCTAATCATTTCACTATGTGCTTTGTAGCTATACAAACCCTCTGCTGTTCTACTCTAGCAGCACTCTTCAACATGGCTAGTATCTACTTGGATATAGTAGTTCAGAATCTGATCTACTCATTGGTCAACTTTTTTTTTCTTTCATATTAAACAGTGGAAAAATTTCATGTGTTTGCTTAGTGAATTTGAAAGAAGAGTATAGCAACTATACACCTTTCAAATATCAGAGACGCCTATGTGTTAATACAGCTGAGAGCCCAGAGATAAACAGTACCATGATATGTAGGTAGAGGCCATTGCTCTACTACTACTCAATTTTGCTATTGTAACCTCTACAAGACTCCCTCAAATGGTACCTAAAAGAAGTAGTTAGAAGACATTAAATGGAAAACATCAAGGTTGTTGGAATTTTATTTCATGTGTTAACAGGCAATGAAAGAAACCGTATTCAACTTTCTACTCAACCATTTTGTGACTGGCTTTGACAATTTCTCTATAAAGATAAATTCTTCACTGACAGCCATAGCTCTCTACATAAAGGCAGTAGCTCCAAAGGAAATAAAACCAAAATAAGATAGAAAAATATATCCCTGAAAGCATAATTTGAATGAGAGAGTACTTATTATAAAACATGGCTGAAAATTTAGCTTAAAAAGTAAAACTGTCAGATTTTTTTATATAGTTGACCACTCGGGAAAAAGAAAAAAAAAAGCACTAATAAAAAGATACATGAGAGATCTAATTGTGCTATTAGAAATATTAGTCACAGAGGAATAAAAACATTTTAAAATAAAATAAAAACATGAATCAATTACTAAACCCAGGATAAAGTATGAAGCAACATTGTCACAGTATACCTACTTTGTTTATGAGAGTTGTATTTATATGGTCATGCAGATATAAACAGTATTAACATAACTAAAAGTTCAGATGTCAGTATATTGGGAGGCTGGGTGGGTAGGAGATGTTGGTGGGTGTGGATAATGTCTAAAATTTGTAAACTAGAAAATAGCAATACAGGCTTTTTTTCCACACACAAAAATGAAACAAGTACAGAAAAATAGAGCTAAGAGAATTTTCTGAGGAATTGTAAGATTACAGGGGTGGATAAGAGACTCTTGTATTGATTGGTGTATGTACACTTTGGCTTAAAATAAATGTTCGGAAGATATATGTTTAACATTTGTGTTGACTAAATACAATGTGAACGCAGGACTTGGAGTTTCCAGCCATTTCAGTGCTGTGTCATTACTCGACAAGGAGAAAACTATGGACCTTTAGGCAAATATTAGTTTGGGGGTCCACAGAACAAGCACCTGTTATTCAATGGAATTTGTACCACCCGAGACCCCTTTGTCTATGCTATGCATGCTGAGGTGTTCATCCTGCTGACTTAGGTGCCTTGACAAACTGTGACCAAATTCCAGAACAGAATCACTGACCATGGAAAAAACAAAGGAAATGGGAAAATACAGAATAATTTGTGGTCTCTGAAATGATCCAGCATTAATGGAAGTTTGTTTTAAGAAGTAATTTATGTCAGCTTTGTGTAGTTCAGGTCAATTCATGAAAAGGTAGATTCCTTCTGCCAGGAAGAAGGGAAGAAATGTATAAATTGTAAGTTTATATTACCATTGGAAATAGGAACACAGAATTCCATTATTTAAAGCCATGATCACTAGCAAATTTATCCTGGCTTGCTAGAAGTTATGGCCATGAGTCAGGACACTCTTTTAGAAGCTCTGGATTCCATTACCTTCAGCCTGAAGACAGTGGGGCTTAGTAAGAGAAACTTATAATGTCAGCTTTTGAAACTGTCATTTTTACATTTTATAAGTAGCAATTGACCACTAGTCTCCATGTTTAGCTCCTTTCAGAGGAAAGGAACGCAGGCCCAAGATAGGCCTTCCCGCTCAGGGTTGGGACCTGTCTAGACTTGAGTGAGGTTTGTAGTAATCTGGTAGCTTCTAGAAATCTCTTGAAATGAACGTGCTTAATCTCTGTAGAAATAGTATCTCCCCACCAGAATTTAAAAATAAATGTAGATTAACTAAGTTTGTATAAATCTAAAACTACTCTAAAAGGTAGCATTTACTAAATTAGTAAGCCTAAAAAGATTCTTTATTAGGCAAAAATGTTATTTTAGAGTATAATATTTTACTTCTTAGCTCAGTTTACATTGCTATAAAAAGGAAAGTCAGCATTTTCAACTTATGTTTTGAAGTGCCATTAGTGGGAATGAAATTCCACTGAATGAAAAATCGTTTATTCACAGCGAGAATAGCATACTATTTTCACTTCTATAGTATACTGGAAGGTCTTCATGATTAACTGTGAATAGACACTTATTAAAGAATCTCTCCTCAAACTTGTGGGGTAAATTGCCAACTCTTTATGGCAATAAAAATGTTCAAGGTACTGATAAGGTACAAAAATAAAAACCAGTTTCTTGCTCATTAAAGGGTTATATATTTTGCATAATTTCTCTATCTCATTTTACAGGCTTATTTTATGTGACCATATTTTAAGTGTTTTCACTAACCAATTAAGCTAGATATTCCTAAATAATTGAGTTCTGATTATTGTGATTTGACAAAATACTCGGTAGGTACTCTCTAGAAAAAGATTTGGAAAACTTCCAATCGTCTATCTCTTTTAAAAGGCCCTACATATCTTCATGTCTTTCACCAATATTTACTGAGAGTTTGAGCATAAGGCTTTGTACTCAGTTCTAGAGGAGACCATCATGAATAAGACAGACAAGGTCACTTGACCTGATGGAGAAACAGGTAGTCAGCAAGGAAGCAAATAATTTTAAATGGCATGTGGTGCTTTAGAGATGAAAGGTATCACTGGTACCTGAAGTCCAGGCCACTACTTCAAACAGATGATCAAAGGATGCCTCTGTGAAGAAGCTATAGTTGAGGTGAAACCTGAATAGCAAGAAGAACCAGCTGGTGCAACTGGGTAAGAAGAGATGTCCTGATTTCAGGAGTAGAAAGTGCAAAGGCCCAGAGAAAGATGGGTCATGGGTATGCTGGAGAGATGGAGCAACCAGTGAGGGAGTGAGAGGGTACAGCCCACAAGCAGATGTTTGGATTTTATTCTAAATTCACCAGAACACAGGGATGGAGAGGTTGTGCAAGAGACTAACAGAAACTGGTCTACTTTTTTTTTTTTTTTGAGTGCTTGAATTGGGAGTCTTTTTTGGAAAACTAGCATCTGCAGGCAGACTCCTGTGACAGCGAGCTGCAGCCCCCTGAATGCACTTGACACTGTTAGAAAACAGCCACGAGAGGGCTGGGAATATGGCCTAGTGGCAAGAGAACTTGTCTCATATACATGAAGCCCTGGGTTCGATTCCCCAGCACCACATATATATATAGAAAATGGCCAGAAGTGGCGCTGTGGCTCAAGGGGCAGAGTGCTAGCCTTGAGCAAAAAGAAGCCAGGGACAGTGCTCAGGCCCTGAGCCCAAGGCCCAGGACTGGCAAAAAATAAAATAAAATAAAATAACTTAAAAAAAAAAAAAAGAAAACAGCCACGAGAGCCCGAAAGGGAAGAAAGAGCAGAAAAACAATGGCAACAAACCAGAGCAGCTCCAATGAAGAGCTAAAGTGGGACGCCATGTTGACCAGGAGGAGCGCCAGGAAATGCGGACACAATAATGGAAACACGAGGCATGACGAACTGGCAGCCTCAGCTGCTCAGGGCCTAAATAGAGTGAGGGGCAGGGAGCAGCCTCAGGAGTTCCAGGCATGGGACCGACAGGCTGGTTTACTTTATAAAAGGGTCATTTGCTTAGGACATGGAGAAAGAATAGTAAGAGAACAAGATGAGAACAAAGAGAGAACATGGTGACCAGGACAAGGGGATAGTAGGGGCAGGATGGGAAGGAGAAGGACTCTGAGACCCTGGGAGGCAAAGTTATCAGAACTTACTCTTAACTGGATACCTGAGTCAGGCAGGACAAAGAAAGAGAAGACCCAAAGTGTTTGGAAACATGTGGTGGATGGCTGTAACGTTTTGTCAGATGGAAAAAGACTAAGGGATAAACAAGCAACCAAAAATAAAAATATAGAGGGGAGATTTCACATCGACAGGCATATAAAGTTCAGGGGAAAAAATGTAAAAAGTAGAAAAAACAGTTAATCATGATTCTCTCCTCTCCTCTTATATTTGCACGTGTGTGTGTGTGTGTGTGTGAGAAAGAGAGAGAGAGAGAGAGAGTCTGAGGATTAAACTCAGTCTGGGTGCTGTCTCTGTGCTTTTCTGCTCAAGGCCAGTACTCTAATCCCAGCCCATCCCCCCCTTTTTTTGTTTGTTGTTGTTTTTTTTTGGTGAGGAGTGGTTAATTGGAGATAAGTCTCAGGGACTTCCCTGCCCAAGCTAGCTTTTAACCAAGATCCTCAGATCTCAGCCTTCTGGGTAGCTAGGGTTACTGACATGAGCCATACTAGCTCAATTTTTTTTTAATGTAAGATTTATTTTATTGTTATTAAAAGGTGGTGTACAGAGGGGTTACAGTTACTTAAGTCAGGTAATGAGTACATTTCTTTTTGAACAGTGTCACCTCTTTGCTCATTTTCTCTGTTTTCCTCCCAGCTCTCCTCCCCCACAAGGTATATTGTTCATTTTCAACACAGTGTCCAGTGAATATCGCTGCTGCATTTGTTCACCCTTTTCCCACCATTTCTGTGCATGCCTTACCTTCCCCCAAACAAATAAACTTACATACAAGATAATAGGGCCAGAAAACAGAAACAGTGACAAAGGTGAAAAACAAGCAAACAGAAGCAAAATAACATAAGACCTCTTGTTTCTATTTCTTGGAGTTCATTTCAATAAACATCATTTTTTATGCTCATATGCCCATAGCTATTGAACCTTTGTGATACTCTCCTAAGAATATCTTCCTTTGGCCTCACTATAATTTATCATATCCAACTGGGGTTTTTTTTTTGGTCTTACTATCTAGGGTGTTTACTTGTAGATTTATGGGCACTTTTTACTTACAACAAATGAGGGAAAACATGTAACCTATGTTTCTTTCGGTCTGTTGTACTTCACTTAATATAATTTTTTCCAAGTCTTTCCATTTCCTTATGAATGATACAGTATCATCCTTTCTGATGGAAGCATGGAGGTCCATTGTGTGTACATGTGTGTGTGCGTGTGTGCATGTGTGTACATGTACACACTCAAATATATATATATAATATTTCTTGATGGTAAGGCAGTGAGAACATTTCTTATCCAATTTGTTACCTCCTCCCTCATTTTCCCCCCACCTCCCCACTTCTCTCTCCCTCTCATGAGTTGTACAGTTGGTTTAAAGCATATAGTTTTTAAGTATTGCTGTTGCATTGGTTTGTCTTTTTATCCTTTGTCTCTTGATTTTGGTATTCCATTTCCCTTCCCTAGTTCCAGTACGCGTATGTACAATATCCAGGGTACTAAAAATCAGTTACAGTGATTATCAGGGGACTCTCAAATATTTTTAATCTAACTTTATTGTCAAGGTGATTATAGAGGGGTTGCAGTTTGGTATGTAACGTAGTGAGTACATTTCTTGTCAAACTTGTTTCCTCTTCCCTCATTTTTCTCCCGCCTTTCATCCTCCCCATATCCCTCCCCCCAAGTTTTAAAACCATACAAATGTATGACTTTTGAAAATACACAATTATACTCTGTTAAAAGTCTGTTCGTATAAATTTTAATTTTAGACAGTAAACTACATACTATGATTAATTAACTCTCTTCTGCAAAATTAATCTTTTAGCCTGGGTTCTCTATTCATGTTGGTTTATATTTCTCTTTCCTCTAGCCTTGCCAGCATTTACCAAAAGGACTGTTACTCCAGACTCGGCTTCAATCAAGGGAGATATTGCAAATTTACCAATGAATAGAGCAAGCCCACAATCCAAGAAGGACGAATATGAAAGAAAAAAAAGCAAAATGTAATTAGTTATTTTATTTAAGTGTTTTAAGAGTAATAGTTTATCTGTCCTTTGCTGCCATTTGGACCCAATTGTCTAACATACATACCTGTGGCTTTGGCTCTTTGCTATTGCCAAATGTTGACTAAGATGAAAATATACTTAGTCTTTGTGAATGATACATTTAACCAAAAGTGAATGATATTACCAAAGTAATATCAATTTATGAATGATAGGCAGCTAACTAAATGGCACCTTATGCCAATAGAGAAAGTTATATTTTCACTTTGTATTTCACTTTTATAAAATGTGGTCAGTTACAATTTCCTGACCAAAACTTGGGTTTATAATTGATGCCTTTCAAAAATTACTGGCTAAAATAAGAAAAATGAGTTCCCCTTTAGGCAAAAGTTGCCAGCACTTTAAATTCAGGGAGCATTTATATACAATTAATTTTTCAAATGCTTTCTCCCTAATTAATTATCATGTGTTATAACATGTCATGGAGATTTGCATATGTCATATTAACTCATTTTGTAAATGCTCAGGACTATTCGTGTCCATCATCTAGCACTCTATTACCATAGGAAGTACCTTAAAATGATTTCTAATCATCCTTTTTTAATAGCAATAAAGAATTTATAAACAATATCTGAATTGTAGAGCGCTGTAAAGAATTCAGAGCACAATTTATTTGTCTTTTTGTCAAATGTCCCACATATCCCAAAGATTGTCATATACTGGATTGTCATCTTTGATTTAATGTGACCAAACTCCTGAGTTCATAAGGTTCACTCTGCAAGAGCTCTTGTAGAATTTGGTACGATCCACCTGCTTTTCACCACCCAGCTCTTCTCAACATCGAAGTGTTTTTAAGACCTTATCCTTTTTGCTTGCTCATCTACCAGTGGAGGAAGAGTTAAATGTAGTATAGTGGTAAACATCTAGAAACTCAGTCCTACTGGGTTAAAATGGAAAGACCGCACAGAGACAAGGACAATAAAGCAATTCCTTAGTAATAATGCGCATTACACTTGTGTTTGTTAAAATGGACTTCTCTCATTTTGTGAAGGTGCTTCTATTTCCATTTAAGATATGTTTTCCTAACCTACCATATTTAGAGGTATGTGATGCTATAATTACTGTAGAAAATGGAGATGTTTAATATTTAAAAATTTTAATAATATGAACTCTAACCTGAAAGTACAGCACATACTTTATCTTTTATTCATTTCTTTTTTTTTTTTTATTTTTTGGCCAGTCCTGGGCCTTGGACTCAGGGCCTGAGCACTGTCCCTGGCTTCTTTTTGTTCAAGGCTAGCACTCTTCCACTTGAGCCACAGCACCACTTCTGGCCATTTTCTATGTGGTGCTGGGAAATCGAACCCAGGGCTTCATGTATACGAGGCAAGTACTCTTGCCACTAGGCCATATTCCCAGCCCCCATTTCTTTCTTTTTTTTTTTAACTGAGTAACTAATCTATGGTAGTCCTTGTGCTCAGAAGAAAACAGATACAAAACAGGGGAGCTTGTCACTAAATGTATCTGATATTACGGATCTGTTTATGCTATCTAGAAAAAAGTCTGAATTAGACAACCTTAAGCAGGTTTTGTTCTGCTCATCCATGATCATTCCAAGGTTGTAAAATGGGGGAGCTCTTTTGAATGGGCAATTCAATTACAGTGCCACATACCCTGAATCAGTGTAGGATATTTTTCCATATTTATGATATTGAGAAGTTGTTATAGTACCTCTGCCAGTGTTCTGAGTAACAGTATACTATTTCAGCTCCTTGGGCCTACATACAAAAGACAAGGAGAAAGAAAATTTACAAGTTTATTTGTAATCTAAGGATAAAGGCTCACACCTTTATATCTCAGCAAGGACTTCAAAAGGACTTTAAAATAGAACTGATCTAAACCATTAATAATATCAACAATCATTTAAAAAAAAAAAAACCAACAACAACAGTTGGGTCCTGGTGGCTCACACCTACAGTCCTAACTACTTAGGAGGCTGAGATCTGAGGATTGCTGTGTAAGCCAGCCTGGGCAGAAAAGTCTATGAGTCTCTTTTCTCTAACCATACAGTCTCCACTCAAATAAAACAACAAACCCAGAGAAGTACAGAAGTACAGCACTGGTCTTGAGCCAAAAATTTCAGGCCCTGAGTTCAAGCCCCAGGACAGGCACAGGAAGAAAGAAAGAAAGAGAGAGAGAGAGAGAGAGAGAGAGAGAGAGAGAGAGAGAGAGAGAGAGAGAGAGAGAGAGAGAAACATTAGATCAATTAGACCTGAAAGTTTAAAGGAACTTTAGAATATTGACCCAGAAAATCCTTGAAAACATACTAGCTTATGATTTCATAACAGAAAACTGAGGCATCTTGTGAAAGACCTTTTTAATCTGAAAAAAATAAGGCTATTATATCATGTTTTGAATGTTTTGTGCTACTTCTAGATGAATTAAGGCATCTGATGTTCAATATGGATCGATCACACAAGAACTTCAAAGGTGAAGTCACTTTTTGTGAGAAGCAATTTTGTCAAAATTCCTTGGCCCTCTTATTTTTTTTTTAATTGTACCCAGGGCTAGTTCTCCTCTAAAGATTTTTCCTATCTCTTGTAGTTACCATAAACTTGAGTTGGAAGTCCAGTGGAATGGCAAGGAAACACTAATAGTTTGACTTGTATATTTCAAAGCCAGTGAGTGTTTTTCCTTTATTCACTCCCCTGGGCAGGATAGCCGAAATGATGTGTGATATCAGCTCCATTTGAATTGTAACTGGTCAGTCATCGTGTTTCTAGCACTGGGACATTGGAAGGGATAAACTTTATTCTGTAAGGAGCCTATTCCAAGACTTAATTTGAAGATTGACCTTTTTTGGTTTAATAATTTTGATTCTCCTGGCCGTCTTTTTCCCTGAACACACTGAACTTCTACTGAAGTTATGAAGGCCACAGAGAGAGAAACACAGCTGGGAGAAATCTAGCTTGATGTTTTTCCCATTGGCTAAGGTCATATTATTTCCTTGACTAGTGACTGACTTGAAAGTTCAAAACCAATTGGTTATATAACATTTTATGCACTCAGTTTCCCAAAACCACTGGATTTTTTATTGTTATAGCTTACATATTTCAACAATAAAGAGATAAATTCTATAACTTAATAAAATAGCATGCTTACATAACTTAAAGATTATGCATATAAAAAGTGCCTGACTACTTCTCTAAGAAGTCAGGTAAGCCTTATTTTCTTATTCATTTTTCTCCTTTCATAATAAGTTCCTTTTTTATTTTGAAAATTTACTTCTGAGATATGCAGAACCTATTTAGAGTCCGTGATTGTTTCATTTTCTCTAATCTGCACTGCATCTTAATAGCAGAGTAACAAATAGTATTTTAAACTAGAACAAATTCTTACATAGAATGAAGTAGGATATTTACTTAGCAAACCTTCTTTTAGGAAGGAATAAGTATCTCAAATTGTTTTATGTGGGATTTGGGTTTATTACAAGCATAGCTACACAGTATATGTTGGCTGAGAAGAATATGAATGATTATTGAGGAAGTTAGCCCTTTTCAAAGATTCTTCTGTCCCATCCCTAAACAAACTGTCCCAAGATATTTTTTTCAGTTTTAAACAAAACAAAACAGCATTTGTGATTTTCACAGTCCTCAAATGAAGAAGCAGTTTCTCATGAAAGCATCTGGCTTTCTTGGATCAAAACTGAACCATGAACCTTCAGCTGGAAAACAAATGGGACAATTTGTATATAAAGGCATTTCATGCACCAAAGTACAATATAAAAAGTTACCTCTTTCAACTCTTAGGTTCTCAAATACGAAGCAGTAGAAACATATAAACTTATTCCTATTTGAGAAAAGAAACGAAAACCATGAAAAGAAAGATTCCATCTTATTTTTGTACAGAATACAGTACATCCAATTTAAGGCTAGAAAGCATGCTTACACTGAGAAGCAGAATTTTAGACTCCAGGCCCCAAAATACATTTCAGAGATATCACCTTGCATTCGATTTGTAACTAGGTAAACTTAGGTGTTCTGTCGCAGTGAAACCAGGCCCACTTTTCAGTTGCAACTTGGTCTTTCCCATCTTAGCTTCTCCTACCATAGCAACACCAGTGTCCATATCCTACCTATACCCAAGCCAAACACACTGAGCCAGCCCCTACCGTTCATCTCTGAAGTCTAGTACCCATAAACACCATACAAAGGGGCAGACATTCTTGGGTTTGTAGTACCAGGATTTCTTTTTTAGAAGAAGAGATTTGAAAAAAAAAGATTATATATCAAAAATCTCGGCGATAAGCCTAGAGAAAAAGGAAAGTGATCAGGAATATTTGAAGAGGGTGGCGGGTGTACAACCAACTGGGAGTGAGCCAGGGAATTCTGCTCCAGGCTGCTCCCTTCCCCGGGCCCTGGGAAGGCCGGTGCGGCCCAGCCTCCCTGTGTCAGTCAGGTGATCATTTGAAGGGTTGTCACTGGAATGGAGCAATACTTGTACAATCTGAAGGAGAAGGTGGTGGGATTTCAAGGACAGGCAAGGCAGAAAGAGTCTCCTCAGAAGGGTGAATAGAGGGCTGGGGATATAGCCTAGTGGCAAGAGTGCCTGCCTCGGATACACGAGGCCCTAGGTTCGATTCCCCAGCACCACATATACAGAAAACGGCCAGAAGCGGCGCTGTGGCTCAAGTGGTGGAGTGCTAGCCTTGAGTGGGAAGAAGCCAGGGACAGTGCTCAGGCCCTGAGTCCAAGGCCCAGGACTGGCCAAAAAAAAAAAAAAAAAAAGAAGGGTGAATAGAGAAAACCTTGCTAACTTATTTGCCTGTACAAATACACTTTGATAATTTTTTATATTTTCATAAACTTCCTGTTGCAGATACAAAATTAGAAATTTTCATTTGTTCCTTGAGGTCTTTTATTCCATTGTACATCACTACAGATTTTTCACTTTATAGCACAAATTTTAAGTTGACAACTTAGCGCTTTGGGGTGTCTGGTGATATAAACCAAGTGTAAGTAGCTAAATGACATTGAAGTAAGTGAAGGTTTCAACATCTAATATGATGCAAAGATCTTTTTACATATAAAACAAAATTTTCTAACTTAAATACCCACGTGTAAAAATCAAGTGTGTTTCTTTAGGTTTACTTGATAGAAATTTCTGTACATTGTATTTTGTATCGCAGTGTTATATCACTGTACATTAAAACACAAGACTTAGAAGGTTTTGTTCCTTGAAGTAGAATAAATGTCCACAGACTGAAAAAAATAAAAGAAAATTTCAGCGATAGTCATAGGTAAAACCTATGAAATACTTCTGTGGCTTGGTACCTTTTCTTTCCTAACACAACTTAATACTGACATAGGTGCAAAGTACTGTGGCAATGATTGATGCAAATGTATCCCACAAGCTCTTTGCAGGAAAATACAGAAATACTAAACATAGCAGCCACATGCTTGCTACCTTTCCGGAGGACAGTGAAAATCATGTATAATTTGATGACCTCGACATTTTTTCACGTGCAGCCTTTGATAGTTGAAGTGGGAGCATCAAAGCATAAATGCTTCTGTAGTTTACCAAAAAAGAGCTGTGCAGCATTTATCAAATATATTTTTAATAGAAGTTTCATGTGTTTTAAAGTTGTACCGTGGCCATAATTCGGAATAGATGCTCTGATGTTCTCTGGCAGATTCTAGATTGTCATGCTGTCTGTTTATTCTCATGTTTTCACAGATATCCATGACTTGACACCTTTCTCATTTATTATTCTTTCAGTAAAGCACTGTGACTGACATTGTTTAAATAAAGCCAAAAGTTACAATTTACCCTTAGATATTAGAACTCTGGGTCAGCTGTGTACTTCATTGGGGAGAATAAAATAGCTCAAGACTAGCTTAAAGCTGTTTTTGTTTTTTAACAAAATGAATGGGTACCAAATTACCAGCAGTTTAAATGTTACAATTTAAAAGTAAGAAAATATTCTGAGGGAAAGAAGGATAATATTATATGTTCTTTAGTTAGTCACTAATTGACAGTCTCATTTAAATTCTGATTTAATATTTTCTTAAAATCATACTTGCTAAAAAAAAAAAAGAACAAGGCCAATTTTTATAGTATCAGATTTTTCCATTAAATTTTTTTCCTTGCAAATTCTCAAGGAAAAATGAAGAGTCAGGGTTACTTGTAAGAAGTCGCCAAGGGTCAAATGGCTTTTCAAAACCATGTTGGCACATAATGTAAAAACATACACTTCAAGACAATACATCTCTGTTTGTCCTTGCCATGCTGTATTTCTGTTGGAACCATTTCCTCACTCCCAGTGTATCATCATTTCCTTCTCCAGTAGCCAATCCCCTACTCACAGATGTTGTGAGGTAGCTTTACGTCCCTTCTTTGGGCCAGCCTCTGGACTAGAGTCATGCTACCTATCCTGTGCATAGATCCCATGACATCCCGATAATGACAACCTGAAAGAGCTAGTGAGATGAACAAATGCCTCTCTCGTGTTGCTTGTTTTGACACATAGGCTCATCTGGTAACCTAGAATGTATATCAAAGGCTTCTCTCGATAACAAAAAGATCCGTGTTCATCTTTTTCATGGGATGTTAGCAGCTGTTTGTAATATAATATTTAAATGTACTTTATGAATCAGAGAACCTATTTATATAATCTTCTGGACCTTCTTATAGCCCAAATTCCCAAAATGTATAATCAGTTGCACATCTAATTTAATATTAATTTTTAAAATACATCCCCTCTACAAGACATGGTTGTTTTTTTCTCCCTGTCTGAAAGCCATCTATTTTGACTCCCTCGGTCCTGGGTCTTGAACTCAGAGCTTGAGTGCTGTTGCTTAGCTTCTTTCACTCAAGGCTAACTTTACCCCTAGAACCACAGCTCCACTTCTGGCTTTTTGGTAGTTCATTGGGGATGAGTGTCTCATGGACTTTCCTGCCTAGGCTGCCTTGAAACCATGTTCCTTATCTCAGCCCCCTGAGTAACTAGGATTATAGGCTTGAGCCACTGGCACTGGGCAAAGATACAACATTTATTTCATGTCATCCCATAGGGTAATGGTAATACTAGGTCAGATTTTGTTTGTCCAGTGCCCCTGAGCACTTAGCTGGAAAAGGAAATCAAGGATGGCAAAATGATATGAACTCAGAGGAAGCTGGGTTGTCTCAACAATGCATGCTTCAAGCAGTTTACTACAGGTAAACAGTAACATTGTTGTAATAGCACTCCTGTAGTTGCACCATCCTTTATCCAAGGCAGGGTCCTGGAAAGAAGGATTGTGAGAAAGTCCTGATAAACTTGTGCAATATAAATTCATATTTCTGATGAAAGTTCCAATGATCTTTTGTGTGGGGAGGGGGTCAGTTGTAGGGCTTGAACTTGAGGCCTGGGCACTGTCCCTGAGCCTCTTTGTGCTCCAGGCTAGTGTTCTACTACTTGAGCCACAGTGCTACTTCCAGATTTTGAGTGGTTATTTGGAGATAAGAGTCTCATGGACACTTTCTGCCCAGGCTGGCTTTGAACCACGATTCTCAGATCTCAACTTCCTGAGTAGCTAGGATTACAGGTGTGAGCTACCAGTACCTGGCTATAATCCTTACTATTCTCTGTGGATCACTTGCTGATGTTTGCATCTGGATGTGAAGTGAGCTTCTTTCAAATAATGTCTTGACTGGGTGTCCTGTGTTTGTCTCTCATTTTGGATTTTCATTTTATTTATTTTATTTATTTATTTATCATTAACCCCACTATGAGTGAAGATACAGGCTTGATTTACAACTTCGCGTTTTTAAAAAAGACAGTCTCATTATAATGACCCTGAAGCTGTCGGTTACTGAAAATTAAACAGCCATAGTAACAAAGTCTTCTAACTAGGTAGCTTTGGGAAGATGGGTGTTTAAAGAGGTTTAGCAAAATCTAGGGAGTTTTGCCTCCTTTTTTTTTTTTTTTTCTGGGCTAAGTAAAATAGATGCATCATTTCTAACAAGGCACTTCCTGCCCAGAGTCACTGGCAGAGCCGCCTCCTCCCAACAGCTGCAGGCTTGAGAGACCTCATGCTGCTGGCCAAGGTTCATTCTGTGCTTTGACAAAGACCACAGCCAATAAAGCCAGTGTGTACTGTGGAAAGAGTTTCCCATTTTTTCCATTGGAGAAGTCTTTTGTGAGGTTTCTCTGACTGTTCCAAATTAACCGTGGTAGTCATTGCTCATTTTTTAAATTTTAACTGCCTGTAAACCTAACTGATTAGATTCCACTAAGGACACATCATGGTTTGGTGAGGAAGTTACATATCCTTGTGTTTGGTATTCCTTAAAGCACTGCTTCTCAATGTGGTCTCAGTATCACCTGGGAACTTACTAGAATTCCAGATTTGATGGTCATTCCTAACTCTAGGAGTAGAGCCAGTATTCTGTCTTGAAACACACTCTCCATGTGTTTCAGTGGAATTAATTCTCACATTCAAGGACTATACTTTCATTTGATTACAAACTTCCTTGAGTTGTGTTGTCTTTCCTAAAACTGAAGCAATATGGCTTCTTTTTGAGGTACAAAAATATGCTTTCAACATTTGATTCCCAGTATTTTATATTCTCCCAAAGTTTCTTTGAACTGCAGCTATTAGTCTTGAAGTTCCCTCAAGTGAAGAACTTAAAGCAGCTTGTAAAGATGCTTGATTTACTACTCAATAGAGCTCACTGACTACCTGAACCTTCAAATAATTTCTGTTCATCAGGATGCCATCCGTTCCTTATGAGCCATCATTGAACCATCCAATAAATCAGAACCTATTGTATAGTTCTTCTCTCCTGTTGGGAGGGTAAAACTAGTATCTCATTACCTAAATTATGTGACTATCTTTAGTGCCAAGTCATAATCCTGTTTGCTTTCACGGGAACTTGGAAACAGCCTAATTTGAGGAATTTGTCCTGTGTTATCATTTTACATTAAATTTCTCTTTTTTTCTGTCACATCTAGTGGCTCATAGTCACTTGCTGTGTTTTCAGACTGTGACATTGTCATCTTAAGATAAGATTTTTGACCTGATGGTTCCTATGCATTTGACTCTCATACAGCTTTTCCTCACTGTCTACAATAAGATATCTGTTATATCTTTCCATCTCTTTTGTTCCTGATTATGAATAGCCAGATGTAATTTGTCATGGACTTATATATTTTATAACCTCTTTTAAATATGACAGATAATATGAAACATTTGTTTGAAATTAAGTTCCTTTCCCAACTTTTTTGCTTAGGAATGGACTAAATGAAATCTATACAGAGCCTACCAATTCTAAAATAATGGGAGATTTTCAAGAACTTTTGTCTATTAGACAATTGATTTAGATATCTCTCTCTGTCCTATGTAAGAGAAAGTGATTTTTCTAGAAGATTATTTACTTATCAAGCAGCCACAATGTGGTAGGTCCTAATCAAAATCTTTAATAAAGATCCATTGCCTTTCCAGTCAATTGCAACAGTAAAAGTAATGAAATGTACAGGTCTTGCCTAAATCACAAAATAAATGTAGCAAATAGCATAACCCCTGAAACGATTTTTAATTTTATGAAGACATTTGTCTTCAATTAGTTTATGGTTTGGAATTCATACAAAGTCATTATGTAGATCATTTCTTTCAAAAACAGCCTACATGAATACACAGTTCATTTTATTACACTTACTATCTTCTGTGAGAAATCTTTTTGTTTTTGAACAGAATGTTATGTCAATAATTACCTACTTGCATTCATAAGCATTCATCCATCCAAGAAAGCATTTCAACTAATTCAGTTCATCAATTTTATTCCTTTTTCAATTAATTACTGTGAAGCTAGTATAGGCTAAGTCTTATTTTACTTCACTAAAATAGTTTTAATATGTGTTAGTAGGTTTGTTTGTTTTGGGGGGGGTTTGTTTTTTGTTTTTTTTTTTTTGGTCTGTCATGAAACTTGAACTTAGGGGCTGGTGCTGTCCCTGAGCTTTTCTGCTCAGGACTTGCATTCTACCACTTGCAGCCACAATTCCACTTCCAGTTTCCTGATGGTTAATTGGAGGTAAGAGTCTTGTGAACTTTCCTGCCTGAACTGCCTTAAAACCTTGATCCTCAGATTTCAGCCTCCTGACTAGCTAAGATTACAGGTGTGAGCCACCAGTGCCTGGCTTGTATTAGTAATCTTAATCTTATTATTTTTAAGAATTCAAATATTTCTTCATGTGATATGTTGAAAATTAGATGAAAGTATGTTTTTAAATAGGTATATTCTTTGTAATTCGTATTTACAAGTAGAAGTTATATCTATATATAATATGAAGTTGTTACAATTAAATTTGAAAATACTGAGCTTTCATTACCTATCAGCATTTCACTATTAATTGCTCTTTTTCAAAAAATGGAAAGTAAATTGAACTTTAAGAAGCCAAGCATCTAGTCTATGTAGTTCACCCCTGTAACTCCAGCAGAGGCAGGAAGATCATTGTCAGAGCCAAAAGTACAGGACTCTGTATAAAAACCATGGGCATGGCTCAAGCAGTAGACTTCTTTCCTAACAAGGATGAGTCTGTGAGTTCAATCCCTAGTACTACCCAAATTAAGAAAACTGTATCTAAAAGTTTCATATATTTGGTATTCAATAATACAGAAAGAAAGCTAACCCCTTTCTACCTTATCCTTGACTTGTTTTGAAAGTAAACACTAAAGATGAAAGAAAGGTGGGTACAGCTATCAAACCCATTTTTTAAAAACTGTTTTTGCATTTGGGCAACCTTTACTTTCCAGAAAGTACCCTGTGTGTTTGTGAGAATGGATCCTTTTGTGTACTAGATGGAGAGTAGATTGAAATTCTCAGCACCATGACTGAGTGTCTTCAGTGATGTCTCATAGACCGATCTCATGTGAAAACAATCCAGATCGGACGCCACTGAGATCCAGATGTCCAGCCAAACAGCTGCCATGTGTCTGGTTCCCTCCAGACCATTGTTTGTGCATCATGGGCCATGTGTTGTGCATTTCTCACACTGACGCCGATGACTGAGGTCACGTGTTCTCTATCTACCCTTCATTCTGCCCCTGGGGACTCTTCTTATTTCTCAGTGGGATGCACAGTCTCAGACACTGGTATGACTGAGCAGCCACAGAGACTTTCCCACACAGTGTTCACACACATAGGTGTTCAGGCTAGATTTTTTTTTTCACTGCCCTTCAACATTTAGTGTTGATTACTCTCCTCTGAGAGTGATTACAAGTGAACTGGAAACAAAGTAGTCATCTAATGGAAGAATAAATCCAAATCCCAAAGGTGTCTAACCCTGGTGTTGACATAAATGTGTGAAGAAACTTTCAGATGATCCATTTGAAACCTACCACTAGCTTCCTAATGTGAAAACTGATGCCTCTCAAAGTGTAAGTAGAAAGAAATTCATGTTTATTCTGACACTGGTTTCAGCACCATGACTTTACAGAAATGTCACATCAGTTTAACAACAGCAACTTATATTTCACCAAAGCATAAGTACTTGTTTTTGCTAGTACTGTCACTGAAGCTCGTTCCCAAATCACCCATGACTTGCATGAAGAACTATGTAGGAGAGTTTATACTCCAAGTAGAATTTGGGGTAAGTAAGACCAAAGTAAATCTGTGATATTTTCAGTGTGTTTTTAATTGTTAGCCAGAATCTAGTACTAGAAAAAATGTGAAGAAGCATGATTAGGGATATTATTGTCATTTTAATACTATCATAGATTAAAATTCTCATCTCCCTTGTCAGTATAATATTCAAAGTCAGGATTTTGAAAGTTACACAATGCAACTAATGGCAACTTAGAAAGCAGCCTATTTTATGTATTCTGATATGTTGAAGTAATTACTGTATTCCAAATTGCAAGGTGCTTCGCTAGACACTAAACTCTAAAGCATTATGGCTTGTCTTGTAAGGTGGTTAGAACTTTCTAAGTGTACAAAACATATTTTCTCGTAAGGTGGTTAGAACTTTCTAAGTGTACAAAACATATTTTCTAATAGAACTAACCATACCTCCACCCTTGGCCATCTTTCTCTAATACAGTAAACAAAGGGTGTTTATTAACTGGCCTCCAGAGCCACATTTGCAAAGTCTTTCAACACAGAACCAGTGGCCTGATTGTATTCATTTAAATTCACATCACAGTGTTGTTCTGGAAACTTCAGCCTAAGGATTTAATTCCTGTGCCTTCAGTGCCATGAATGGCATAAAAATGACACCAATCTGGTTCCTCCCCTATGTCGCCAAGTATGAACTGTTCTAATTTTTCCCATTAGTGAATGTCAGTCAGTAAAGTAACTGTGTTAGCATCACTGGTACCATTTCGTGTTTGTGGAAGTGCCCCAAGATCTAACTATATCTTGATCATCATATTTGTGGATTTTTATAGATTCCCATCATAACTGTATGCTTCACTAGGACTCTGCACTGGTGGGTTAAAGTTAGAAAAAAAAAACCAACACTTGAGATTGTACAGTTGGCTCCTTGTACAGTTGGTTTTGAAATGTAGGTTATTAGGGTAAGTAAAAAGACTCATAATGATGAATTAACATCAATCATCCCATGATTGTTCACCTAATATCATCTTTAGGGAGTTGATACAGTGTAGCAAATGCATCTGTGCTGTGCCTTACAGATCTGCCACCATCCAGCTAACCTCGATCTGTTTGTAGTTGGGTTGCCTATTCATCTCACCAGTGTTTTTCATTCCAAGACATTTGGCTTACTTAGCTCATATGCCAATTTCTTGTCTTTTGGTGATTTGCTTACTTGGACTAAGCATCACTATAAAAATCACTTAGAATTGCGATTCCTTTTCCTCTTTGTCTTTGCCCTTTCTCTCTTAACGCATTGCTATTGCAACCTACATCCCTTTTTGCCAAGTGGTATCTAGCCCGTTTTGAAATTCAGGCTGTAAAGCTTTTTCAGCTGTTTCGTTGTTTACAGTGATGAAGTGTTGCTGAAGGACTAGATAATGTGCTTGGTGTCTGTCTTTTGTAACTCGCATTAGGAAAGCGTCCTGGGCCCCTAATGATATAATTATATGATGCAGTTTTTTGGTATGGATATCATCATGCAACTTCATGCTTGTTAGCCTGATAAAAAGATAGTGCTATTGCTTATAAGTATGTGACAAGTATCCTATTTTGCCTCATCCAGTTGGTGGAGTTCTGTCAGTGTTCTAAACACATTTTCTAACAGAACTAACCACACTTACACCCTCAGCCACCTTTCCCTAATACCCACGACTAAAGCTAACATCAAGCACAAAGTGGTTCTCCATAAGTGCTTTTTACTTTCTAGCTCTGATCCACACTGCCATGAATTCAGGTTTCTGTCTGCATTGGCAATAAGCAGTGGATCAGGGAAATTATAGAACAATTAATCACATTGCTAATTGGACTCTAAAATTAGCATATTCTTTTGGATTGCAACAATTCATCCAATATTTACTGGGTGTTAGTTGATCGTTCTATTTTGACAAATGTGTCTTGAAAGCTTCACATTTCTGGTAAGACACACATACTTTATTACTGTGTGTGGTAGCACCTATATTATGTGTTCGGTGTCAATACTATTCTGAAGAACCTTGACTATCTTAACTCAGTTAATCCTCACAACAGCTCATTGAGATTAGCATTATTATCATTTTCATTGATTATATTATATCAAGAAATTCGGGCACAGGGGTATTCAGAAACTTATTAGCTTATTGGATCTCTTATTAGTAAGTACGTAGGGCAAATGAAGTGTTGTGTGTGTGTGTGTGTGTGTGTGTAAATAGTCACTCAGACACTCATGCAAAGTGTAATTCAAAAGTTATAGGCTGTTCCTGGTGTTTCACACTTGTAATCCTAGCTAGTTGGGAAGCTGAAATCAGGAGAATCATGGTTCTTTGGCAAATATAGTCATAAAATGTTCATGAGACACTGTTCTCAGTTCGTAGCTAGAAGCAGTGTGGAGTGCCTGTAATGTGAGCATTATAAAGAGGCCAACATCAGGAGGTTTGAATTTCTAAGCCAACCCAAGCAGAAAAGTCTTTGAGGATGCAGCTCAACAGAAGAAGCTCTGCATGACTGGATTCCTATCACCTCAACAGAATTTGAGACACCTTCTATCCCTAGAAGACTAAAATAGGTAGATCATGGTCCATGATTCAGAGATCACTGGCACGATGGGAGTTCTTTCAGGAATTTAAATAACATCCCTAGGAAAAGAAGGAGAGGCAGTTGCTGCAAAGTGCTGCTTTGGTGATGATCCCTAATCCTCTGGCACTTGAGGGGAAAAGCTTGAAATCTCTATACTCCAACAGGCCAAATTCTGCCTTAACAAATACAAAGTATCCTCTGCCCAAAGCAGCCTCTGTGAGTAAAGGTGGCATTAGTTAGAAACAGAGCCTGGAAATTAAAGTCAGGGCTAGGAGGAATAGAGAGACTAGGGGAAGAAAGGGCGATGGGAATAGGAAGATTTTCTTACTCGTGTGTGAAAGGTAGGGTGGATTTCGCGAGTGAGATGGAGTTGTTGCCACTGAATTCTTTCCTCGGGAGCTAATAGCCTCAATGGATATTAATATTAGTGTTAATACAAGGGAAAAGGTCCTAGGTGAAGAAAAATGATTTTCTCCTTGAAGGGCAGAGCGATCTCAGGACGACCATGAGGTAAAGAGTTGAAATGTGAGTGGAATATTAAATACATTATCATTAACCAACAGCATGACAGGCTGTATTATATAGGATTCACTCTAGAAAGTGAAAAAATGGAACGTGTTTAACTCCAGGCCTGTGTGGGACCTTCTGTCCCCCTTCCATCCCTCTAGGCTTCCTTCCCATGGTGTGTCCTGTCTTTTAAGCTGCTAAGGAAGGTAATCAAGGTAGAAATCTGTCATGTGTATGTGACTGATACCACTGCCTCCTGGCCCAGATACATAGATAATACTGGGTGAGGGTTCATTTACATTTCATGAATTTCACCACCTTATCATTATGAATTAATCCTTTTATGGTTTTCTCTGAATCAGTCTTTTGGGGCATCCTAAAAGTGCCAGGGGGGAAAAAAAAAGAAAGGAAAGATTTTCTCAAGCAAACGTGACTTAATAGATAGGTAAATGTGCAGTTTCAAAAGCTGTTGCTCATAAGATGTCAAAAATACATCAAAATAGGCCACTTAACTAAAATATAACTTTTCTTAGGTAGGAAAGGCAGTAGATTACAAAATACGGTACTATTGGAATGTGTAATTTAAAATAGGAGCAGTTGTTATTTCACTAAGCTTATAATACTTTAATTCCTAGTGTTGTCTTTTAGAAGTATATTACTTATCTTGTTTTCTTTATTTCTATCCTCTGTGTTTTTGTGTTTCTTAATTGTCTAACACAGCTCACAACCACTGTGTTTATGTGATGGAAATTCCAACAATGTGCCTTTGGATCTTATGCTTGAAAAAGAAAAGAAAAGAAACATGAAAGCATGGAATCATAAGAAGTGCTCACAAATATGTCCTTAGCTAATAAATTTTTTAGGCATGAGTGTACATAATAGGTTGCACTGGGCAGATAACCTGTTGACTTACTGTGAACTGAACTGGCTGAACTTCAACTTCTGTTAAGCTGGAGGTAAATGAGCAACATAAAAAATGAAAACAGTCTGAGAATTGTCCTTTGGCAATTGCAAGCCAATAATACATAATCAGTTAAAAATAAGCTTATTTTATACTACTTATATACTGACTTGCTGTATATTGGGAAATAAATAATAGGGAAAAGGTTCCTTCAGGTATAGTTACAGGAAACAACTACACCTCTTGTGGTAAAGATGAAAATCTTCAGAGGATTTTGAATATTTGGTACCAGAAGGCTTGCCTTTAATGGCATTTGGGGGTTAAATCAGAATAATGAGAAATGGATTTTGTACTCAATTCTTCTGGTTGAAAGATATTCCTAAAATATATGAGTGTATTTTCTCAACTAGCAAGACAATGGATTTTATCAACTTATTTTTTATGATTTAGCCCAGGCATGCCTTGGGGACATAACTGTCAATATCAGTCATCATTGTGGAATATGATAAGCAGGGGAAAGTTGAAGGAGATTAGACTATTTGCATTATTTCCTCAGAGTAGTGAGTAGTTACTCATTCACTGCTTGGCCTCTTATTACAGACCAACCCCACACAGATTGCTGGAGGGGATATGAAATATCATCAGTCTTTGTTGGAAGGAGGTATCTTATGCACAGAAACATACTTAGTAGTATCCTTCACCTTTTTAGGAGGAGAAGAAATAACAGACATACTTCTGTGAGAGTAACAAATATTTGGAAAATGGAAACCATGCAGGTGAAGGAGATTTTACTGAGGAAGCAGGATAGGAGCATGATCCTGACTGTTGTAGGACTGGGTAGGGTCAGAGAGTCAAACCTAAGAGCTGGGTACCCAAGGGCTTGTATTCTTCACCCTAAGGATGTCACTGGTAACCTCTAGTAAGCTATATTAAAACTATACGATGATAGTGGTGATGTCATGAAGTTAATCTTAGGACCTCGATATAGCTAATGTCTACCATGTAGGCAGAATTAAAGTTTAGGGCATATGCACTTTTCCCAGATGGAAAATGTCCAGTTTCAAAAGGGGCTACTTAGAAAAAGTGAAAAACAATGTTAATGTAGGTTTAACATAGTATCTGTAACTACAACCTAGCTACCATTCAATAAATTGTTTCTTTTCCACTTTTTCCTATTTCTTCTTATTCCTCTTTCCTCTTCTTCTATTTGCTTTTTATCTCTGGCTTCCTTGCTGTTCTTTTCATTGTTCTTCTGCCTTTACTCTTCCTTTATATGCGCTAGGGTACTTAATGTAGAGGCATCTGAAAAGACAAACCACTTGAAACCAATTACTATTGAATGGTATAAAGCAACAGGAATGTATTCGCTTCAGAATGTATTCTGAAGGCCAGAAAACCAAAGATTAACTTCCTTAAACAGAAACGCAGGTGCCTGTTCTACAGAAGAAGTCAGTTGGGGGGTGAGGAGGAGGGATTCTTGGGTATTTTAGAATATTTGGTAGCATCCCTGAACTTTACCATCTAGCTGCCCTGACCATTCATTCCCCTACTTCATTATAACAACAAAAAACGTCTTCAGACATTGCTGGATGGCTTCTTAGCTCTATTATTTACTTATTTAATAATAATTTTTATGGAGCACTCATTATATGCCAGCTCAATGTGAATCTTAACAAAACCATTGGAAAGGTAAGTGGTCTTATTACCCTAAGGAACTTAAGTCACTGTGTTGTTGAAAACAAAATGGGTGCAGGCTACCTAACTTGTAAAAGAAAGAGCCAAAGTTTAAACTAGCAGTTGGGACTTAGAAGAGATGCCTTCCCCCATTGTGGTACAACTAATGTGTCCTGTGCTCATTTAAAGAATATGTCATTATAGACTTCAAAAGCACCTTCCCTTGCAGCTACTTAACGTTTGTAAATAAACTGTAAGAATGGATGAAAGAAGAGACCATTTCCTGGGCTCATGCTGTAAAGAGCATACTCAACTTGAAATTTTCATGTAAGTAATTTCATTTAATTCTCATGGTAGCTCTTTGGAGTAGACATTATTATATTATTATCTTTAATGGAAGAACTTGGATCTGAAAAGTTCAGTATCTTTAGCCAAAGAACTGGTAAAAGAAGCAGGATTTGACCCTGTGCTTTCTGACTTTTAAGGTCATGACTTTCCATGTTAGACTTTTTTTTATTCCTATAAAAATATCAAATTTGTACCATTGATCCCTGGAGATTTGGAGCCTTCCCTTGTCCTTTCCTCCACACTTTACAGTAAGGTCTGAGGAAGTATGCAGGCTCACGCAGGTCACCAGGGGCAGGCAGATCTGGTCTGAAGCCCTGGCCCTTCACTTCTCTGGTGTCTGACCTTGGGCAAGTCACATAACAAATGAGAGCTTCCAACTTCTTTATTATGAAGCATAAGGGTAATATTACCCACCTGTAACATAGGAAAGATTATGAAGTGAATATTATTTTTGGTACAGTTTTGGCCATTAAATGTTTAAGCTCTGTTCTTTTCCACTTGTGTTCCTTCCTTTGCAAGCACTAGCAATGTTTCTACCTCTTTCTCCTCCAACATTAAAGATGTTTGAAAACTTGACTTCTACAAAACTACTAAGACTCACTCGACTGAAAATGAAGATATGTGAGGAGTGGGAAGAGCAAGCAAGTCTTGCTAGCAAGATGGTTTTATACTTGAGAAGAGCAGATAGTTCTTGATGGGAGAATACAGGTGGAGACAAGGAGACAATGATCTTCCAGGTGTTTTTATTTCATACTGCCTAAGTGAAAAACAATTAAAAAGATAGTGCACTCTGCTCTTCCTAACAGCCAAGATATGGACACAACCCAGATGACCCAACACAGAGGAATGGATTTAGAAAAATGTGGTACCAGGGCTGGGAATATGGCCTAGGAGTAGAGTGCTTGCCTTGTATGCCTTGTATATATGAAACCCTGGGTTCACTTCCTCAGCACCACATAAATAGAAAAGGCCAGAAGTAAAATGAGGGAGGAGGTAACAAGTTGAACAAGAAGAAATGTACTCACTGCCTTACATATGAAACTGTAACCCCTCTGTATTTCACTTTGACAATAAAGGAAAAAAGTATTATCTTGAAAAAAAAAAGCCAGAAGTGGCGCTATAGCTCAAATGGTAGAGTGCCAGCTTTGAGCAAAAAGAAGCCAGGGACAGTGCTCAGGCCCTGAGTTCAAGCACAGGACTGGAAAAAAAAATGTGGTACCTGTACACATGGAATTTTACACTGCCGAAAGGATAAAATAATGGCATTTGCTGGAAAATAGATGGAAACTAGAACACATCATGTTGAGTGAGACAGGCCAAAAACAGAAAGACAAACAGCATTTGGTCTCCCTGATATTCCGGTGTTAGAATGAAAATGTAAAGAGACAGAAGAAAGTAAACAGGTCTCAAGATACCAAGATACAGTAAAAAGAAAAGAGACAGAATGGAAAATGTGAAATATAATAATAATAGTAATAATAATATAGCAGAGAGGACCATCAGCTATATCGGACACTGATGTAAGTGAACTAAGCAACTCATGGGTGGGAACAGGAAGAAAGGAATGAGTGAAAGAGGGAACAGATGTTGCTAAACAAGAAGAAAGTAATGTACATATCACCCGAAATGATTTTTTATTGTTAAAGTTCTTAGACTGTGTAAGCTATGTAGAATAGAATGGTAATTTTCATCATTGTGAGAGTTAAAATGGGTACTGTGAAATATATGGAGTAACTTAGACCCAACTAAAAAAACGATAGTGCACTCTGATCTGTATCTACAAGATCAAAAGTAGATACCAAGATCTGGTTTTTAAATGCAATCTTTATCAAATTAACCTAAAAAAACACATAAATATATGCCTAGGATATACCTACGATGCCTGATGCAGAACAAGAAGAAAAAAATAGGATGACAGAACTGAGGAGTGTAGTACTCTAAGATAAAATCCTGAAAGTCATAGCTCTCATATGATCTTGGTACTTCTAAACTGAGCAAAGAAAAACCAACCGTCCAATCCATGCAGATGTGTAGCCATCCGTGTACTCAGCTCAGTGGACCGAGCCCTGACAATGTGCATCCTTACTTAAAGGAGATGTTCAGATTTGGTGGCAGACCATAGAGATTCCACAGGCAACGTGATAATACGGCCTATCTAATCAAGGGCTAGCAGTGGACATGTTCTACCTCAAAACTAACTCCATGGTTAAGAAATTTGACAAGCCATTCAGTACATCTCCATCCAGAGCAATTGGGAAGAAGGAAAGAGTTAATGTACCTGAAGATTATAAAAGATTAAAACCTAGTATGCTAATAACTTATTGTAGCAAATGGGAAATGGCAATACTAATTATATTTCATTAAAATAAAGACTTCAGAGGAAACTGTTCTAGGAAATAGAAATCAGTTAAATATGATTTCTAGAAGATGTTTTTGCAGTCCTTGTGTATAAACCATTTTTTAAAACTCAATTACATTTAAGTAATAATGATATCATATTCTGGTTATCAAAAATGGCCACAGTGAAATTCAAAAATGATATATTGGCTATCTGCCTTTTCAGCAAATAACATTCTAATGGCACAGTCTATGTATAGCTAAATAATTCTTAACCTTCACTTTTGCTTTCCTTCAATAATGGATATCATAAAATTTCACACCAAGAAAGGAACTTGGAAGTCCCTTGCCTATGATGGCAGAATTTGACTTGAACATTCATCTGTGCAGTCAATAAGTGAATATAAAATGACAAATAAAATTATTATAGTTATTATTCTTTGGAAATCACATGGATTCATTCTAGAATACTGAAACCAGGAATAAAATAACTTTTTCCTTTTCTTTCAGAAAAATATCCTACACTTGGAACTGTGTCAGAAAAAAAAAATTGATGGGAGGCAGAAAGAACAAAGGAAAAATTAGAATAAGAGAGGAAAATATGATTTATCTTGGTAGGAAGGTACAAAGACAAACAGGGTTGATGGAATTCATAGATTTTGTATGCTGCTTGATAAGAAGACCAGGAGAGAGTTACAGTACAGACCCTGAGTCTTTTTTCTGTCAGGGCTCTCTATGCCAATCATAAAGACCACGCCTGTAAAACAAAACCACATTAAGGCTTAGATTTACAGGAATTGAGGATAGCTTCTCTCGGCCTTTAGGAAAAGGTAAAGCAAGCATTGCAAAGGGAAAAGCAAGTCTCCAGGACAAGGACATAGAAGGTGACAAATTCTAGTGGCTGTCATTGTAGATCACTGAAGCTACACATGCCCAGAGCATGTGTAGGAACTTGGGGAAAGGTGCAGATATTCACTTGCTGAGTGGGAAAGACTTCAAAGGCAAGGGTCAATAAGATCCAGAAGCCAATCAGAGTGAAGGGGGCTGTCTAACATGGGAGAGGGACATATAAAGACCCAGAGCTCAGAGCACTCATGCTCTCCTCTCTCTCTCTCTCTCTTTCTCTCTCTCTCTCCTCTCTCTCCTCTCTCCTCTCTCTCTCCTCTCTCTCTCTCCCCTGTTCAAGGGGACTTCTGCCAATTTAGGCAGGTATTTTCCACTCCAAGAGGACAAGTGGTGCCAGGTGAGTCTGGGGCTACACAGTTTGTGCAGCTGCTCTATGAGATGGGTGAAATTCTAATCACAGGTGCCAGCATTCCCAACGCCTTCGCCTGTTTTCTCTGCCTGCATAAGGAGGCTGCCATTGCCTTGTGAGCTTGCAAAGGGAATGCTTGGCTTTCAGTGGAGCTTTACTTTTCCCACCCCCTGCTGTGGGCTTGGGGAGAGGCTGGGAGCTCATGGTAAGTGGACTCCCATTGGAAACATCCTTCATAGCTTGTTTGGCAGGTGCACTCTTGGTTCTATGTGAGACTAGAGGCTTTGGAGGTTTCTTTCCAGGGGAAAGAAAAGGCATGTTATGGTTCTAAGGAGGAATTTTTTCTAATGTATTCTTCTCTGGAAGTGTTGTCTTGTGAAGAGTGGAACATAGAAACATTACAGATGAAGAAACTCCAACTTCTAAAACTACTGTCTCCATTGTGACCCTTTTCTAATACCTGACGTGCTCCTGGCATTGATTGAATGGTAGACCAATCCTAGCAGAACAGTGCATGGAAATGCTGTTCAATGAGCAGCACTCACTCGGTTTCCATGCCCTCTGTGCAGAAATTTCTAGTGTTACCCTTTCTAAAGTGACTGGGAAGAGGAGTCAAACATCTTAAATGCCATTCTTTGCTACTCTGAAAGTGAATCCAATGGTTATTCTTCCATTAAAATTTGATCAAAATGGTCATTAATAGTTAATTGCCCAATAAAAGAATACTCCCATGTGTTTTGTGATCAAGTTGGGGATGCTTTAGTTTGGGTTGCTTCAAAATAAAGAATGGGGTGGGGGGATTGATAGACGATTTCAAAACTGCTTTAAGCCATATGTATTACTATTCACATCATAATGAAATTAATTAGGTGTATATCAAAAACAACTAGATTACTTGAATCATCTTGGAGGGCGGGGAGAGGGGATGGTTAGTAACTCAGTAAAGGAAAGATCGGCTTCTATCATGATCACTGTCTTGTTCAGGAAGAAGTTGGCAAGAACGTTGCTTGTGTGAATCCAGCTGGCTTTAGGGTGGGATCATAATGAGTGACTGGTATTCCACAATGGGAACTTGATGTCTCCCCAGCGTTCCTGAAACGTTCAGGCTGCTGGTAAACGTTGTCACTTAGGAAACAGGAGCCAGAGGAATGGCATGTGTGCCAAACCACATGTCAAGAGATGTAGGTTGTTGTAAAGATAGCTTTTATTTTCAAGAAGCGGATGGGTGTTTCTAAGAGTTCAATGTGTAATTAGTAATCTGTTATATTACTATAGTCTTATTTTCTGCTTTGATTCTATCAGCTCCTCTAAAAAGTACTGAGTCTTAAATACCATCTCCATATATGTTTTTTGGGGGGGTGGGAGGCAGCTTCTCATTGAATCTTTGCTTCATTAGTTCATCTGGAACTGCTTCCACAAGCCATTTTTAGAAGCAGCCTGGTCACAAATCTTCAAAGATTCTTATCCATGTTGTATGATTCAACATGTACACAAGTTTTTGTGTATTCATATTTATAGCCATTTTCATACATCCTTATATTCATGTGTACATATGCACACATCTATATACATAGTATCAATAGTGTTAGCTTTTGCATGCTTGTACACACAAATATACATTCATTGTAATCTTTTTCTATAAAGCTTTTCATTTCCCATACATTACCTTTCTCTGAACTTTATAATCATCCTGCACAGAGGTTATGTGACCTGCCCAGATTCACAGTTTCAGGGCCAGAACTAGCAATGAAGTTTCCTGATGCCTGCCCAAGACTTCTTTCCACTACAACAGCTGACAATAGTAACTGGGAAGGCCACGAGAAGTTGATTTGGCTTCTGTGAAGTTGAGAATGATAAGTACTGACTGAAATGTCAGCCGAGCAGTTGCTACAGGGCAGTGTTGTCTGTGACTAAGATGTGTTGGCGTCAGTAGCCATGTGTGAACACTTTGGTGTGTTCTCCCTCATTGTTTTGTCTTATATCACTTTTATCAATTGCCCATTTTTGACATGTAAATGAGCACATAGTTATTCATTACACTAATCATAAAAATACTGGCAAAGGTACCATATCACCAAAAAATCCAGGTCTACGATCTTGGAATATATTTTTCTCCAATTGATGAAGGAGTGGCAAAACAATGTAATATTCTATTTCCAGTACTACCATTAGTCAAAAATAAAAGTTATATGGGAACCAATGCTATGGTAGCAAAATCAACATCATTATTCTCAGATTAAAAAATTTTGACAACCTCTTTGGCCCCATCCCATTCCTTTATCCATGGTGATATCCCATTCCTAAATTCACGGTTATATCCAGTAGCAAAAATAAGTAACAAAGATAAGATGTAGGAGAGGTTGATTCTTTTAAGAAATGAGGAAATATGTATATGTTTGTAAGTAAATCATATAAGATAGATGATAGATAAATGTATAGGATATTAATCAATCCATTTGAGGATGGAAAAGAATATGATAGGTTGATTGGTTTAACAGGAGTAGGAAAGATGTTAACTGCATATTATTTCAATTCGCATATAGAACTTATTGAATATACTAAAACACAAACAAGTTATCACTATTAGCTATACTTTTTCATGATTAGAAATAGTGTCTCTGTTGAATATATGGTATTATTAATTTCTCTGTATCCCAGGCATTGGCATTTATAGAGTCAACCAACTATGGGTTGTGTTCTGTTTGGTGTGTGTGTGCGCGCGCGTGCGCGTGTGCTTGCACACTCGCGTGCACGCGCACACTCGTACTGAGGCTTGATTTCATGGCCTCTATCTCTCACTTGACTTTTTCTCTCAAGGCTATGACATTCATCAACTTGAGCTACTGCTTACACAGTTGGGATTTCAGGTGTTTGCCACTACTTGTATGTAGCCTCAGAATTGGTGTTCGTGAGTGTTTTCAATTAGTAGCACATCTGTAAGGATCCTCTTATCTAGATTTCAGTTCCTCCTGTCTTCCTGAGTTGGTGGCACTTGCCACTCCACTGAGCCAGGATGAAAACTAGCTTCATGGGAGACATAGCCACCTCTTCACATTTATTGTTGTGCAATGGCAGTACCTATTTGTGTTTCTTCTCCTAGGCTTGGACCCCCTTGCCAGTGGTATTTACTCCTGGTTTATATGACATGTCTCTGTTTTATAGTTTCCACTCTAATTATTCCATCCTAGTTCCATTTAAAGATTTCTTTCCTGATGTCCTATGAGGGTTTTGCACTCTTGTTTGCTTTTTCGCTCATGGCTGGTGCTTTCTTCTTGGAGCCATGCCTCTGGACCAGCATTTGGCTAGTTTATTGGCGACAGGAGTCTCAGATTTTTTTTTTTTTTTGCCTGTGCTGACTTCAAACCATGATGAATCCTTTTTTCTATTTTAGCCTTGTGAGTACTCCTAGCACTACAACAGTCCTTCTGCTCATTCGACCAGTATTTAAGAAGGGCATAACCTATGTCAGGCACCATAAAGACACTGGAGATTCAGAGAACAAGTGGATAGGGTGTCTTTTCCTGTAGAGTTTCTTATTTTAGTGGGAAAATGGACAACCGGAAGTAAATAAATTAATGTTTATAAGTCAGAGTGTTAGTATGCTATAAAAAACACATGGAATAGAAAGCTGGGTTTAGGGACACAAGCTATTTTGTTGATAAGATGATTAAGGCTTCTGAGATAATTGCTTTCGGTGGGAAATAGACTGGAAAAGAGTAGTTCAGTCAGAGGGAGCAAAAAGTAGGGAGACCTTTTAGTAGATAGTTGTATAAGGAAGAGCGTATAAGACAGCAGCGTGGCTGTCCACCTAGCTAAAGAGGGTAAGATTGGTCAGAGTTCCTGTAGTGTGGGCAGGATATCATCTCAGTACTTTTAATTTTATTTTGAAGGGTCATTGGAGACCCCCAGATAGTATTAAGTCATTGAATCATATGATTCAACATATCACATTGGCTGTATGCCAGGTGCAATAATAGAAGCACGGAATTCTTATTTTGTGATTATTGCTGTTGTTCAGTGCAAGTAAAAATAACCCCAGATGGCTTACACAGAGATGTTGATCACTTCACACATATGGAACTCAGTAGAGGATGTAGCTAGGACTACATCCTAGCTATGGAAATGGTTTCAACAATTCAGCAATTTCCTCAAGAGGTGACCTCTACATTGGGGTGTGGCTCAAGTGGTAGAGCGCCTGCTAGTAAGAGTGAGGTCCCGAGTTCATTCCCTAGTACCACACAGGCACCAATGAAAAAGATGATCTCTGCCATTCACTGATTTTTATCTTATCCTCTGGCATGACAGCAGTTATAGCTTTAACCATAACATCTCTGAACAATCATGTCCACAGGAAGAAGAGAAATGCTTCTGTTGCCTGAACCCATCACTGACAGTAATATGAAGTTATAATTATTTGCTTGGACTAATCAGTTGGAGATAGAATTAAATAATGGTTCCTGCTGCTAAGAGTCCAGAAAGAAACATCAAATCCCTAGCCTAATGTGTGCTATACAGAAGGACTTCAAACCCAAACCAACCAACCCGAAACAAACATATTTTTGTACACTTCAGGAAAGATTTTCTGTTTCCCATATAGGGTCATTCTGCCCATAACATAACTCAGAGAAATTCAAACAACATTTCACATATGTTTACAGAGACAGTGAATATTTGAGTATCTTTTACCTGAGAGGCCAAATTCTAGAAAGTTTATATATGAGAAAGTTTTTTTTGTACTTCACAACTAGCCTAGAACACTTAAGTATTAGTATTTCAAAACCTACTATATTGAATAAAAAGTTCAGCCTAATTAAGTTGATGAAGGTCATATAACAACTTTTCCTATTTTTCAATGCTCTTATACATTCTATCATTTTGAGAATACAGGTAAAAAATATACTTACAGAACAAGCTAAATCTGTATGCTTGACCCATTTAATAAAAGGATTTTGAATATATACCTGACTTCAGTCTTGATATCCAGACCTCATTTTTTTAACTTCCAATGCTCATAGGCACAAATAAAGAGGGCAGGAGATAAACTACAGACTAAAGGCATCAACTCTTTTGTTTGACAACTTTCTTGGAATAAAGACAGTGCCTCATTATTTTTAAAGTCCTTTGATGGAAGGAAGATGCTGTTACAAGGATATTGGAGTGCTCATGTGTTGGAGGGGGGTATCATAAAAGATAAAAATAAACAAAATTATAAGACTCTTCACTTTGAAGGCAAGTTATTCCATTCAGTGTGGAGTTTCTGTCTTTGTATTTTTAACCTTTGCCTTGATGTGTGTTTTGCACTCGTATTGACCAAACCATAGCTGCTGAGATGTGAAATTAAGTAATTTAAAGATTTACTTTGGATTCCCAGGATATGCTCCAAGGCCTCCTGTGATGGGCTTTAGGACATAGAATGACCTCAAGCTGGGGAAAGGTGGGAAAACGATCACAGTAACAATGAATGTTGCACAGTGGCTAGATAGCCAGCAAATGATGTTTGAAATTTTTTTCAAAAAATCATACTTTTTATAAAATCTGATCATAAGGCAGGAAACTTAATTATAATAACCACACTTATTATACAATGGAAACTCTCTAAGTTGTTCAACATGTTCTCATCGATGGAAGATTAAATTCACTGATTTTTTTTTCTTTTTCTTTTTCTAAACTAACTTTGGATCAATGTGTGGAACCAAAACTAAATATAAAATCTTTGGGAAAGTGTTGTTACATCCAGATTTTAATTTGCCCATGGTAATGAAGGGAAAAGGATATGGTTAGCTCTTGATTGTCTACTTGTAAAGAATGGTGTGTTGTTGTACCAAACAAGATAGTCTTACCAGGGCTGTGACTGAGCTGTCATTTGCATAATCAGGAGTGAAGTGGAGTCTTAGAATATAATCTCCCAAATAAGAAATTGTGTCTGTGTTCTCATAAAAAAGTCAACACTGACCCAATACTTTCTCAGCATGTTTCTATCCTCTGGCAGAGTGCCTGTTAAGGGAAGTGATGAGAAAGGCATCTGGGAAAGTGAGCAGAAAGAGGACCAAGGAATCTGGGTTAAATTCCAAACTGAATAATCACCTGCATCCTACACAGGAGAATTAACAAGGCTGTATGGAAGGTTCCATGATTCCTTCGTGCCCATAGTTGTGAGCAGTACGGAAGTTTGGCAGGAGAACCCTACAAATACTATGGATGAAGATGCTCACTATAATTTAAGATTATGTAGCTCTACTTGCCCTGCCTACATCTTCCGGGTCATGTCTACAACTTTGAGAACCAAATAATTATTCCTTGGAATGGTGGGTGTGCATGAGGATGGACTGGGGAATTCACAGGCACAGCCTCGGGGCCCCAGGTCCAGTGGCTCATATCCCCTGCTACTCTGTGCCTATGTCCTTCTTGTGATTTCTTTTTTATCTTGATCATTTTTTTGCTGTTCCACGTGGGTGTAGCATGAATTCCTCAGCAAAGACTTTACAGGCTTGCTTCCTAAGGGAGCACAAATTATTTCACTCCTTTTAGAACACCTGCAGATCGGCTATTCATATACTAATTTAATTAATATACCAATATTTCATATAAGGAAGGAGAACTCAGAGTTTAGATGAGTTACCCAAAGTTCCACTAAGTGTCAGGAGCACTAAGCCCTATTTGGTATAGTACTGAAGTCCATGCATTTTCTACTCTAATATAATACCTCTCAAAATTATATAAAGGGAAAAATAAGTACCAGCAGGTCAGCCACATCCTTGTCTCCCTGTGGAGTTGTGATTTATAGGTAGAAAGCAGGCAGTATTGCCTGAGTGAAAGGAAGAAACTTAAGTAGTAAACTATTGGTTTCTAGCTGTTTTCTTTTTAATACTTCACTAGTTTCCACAGATTCAGAAAGTGGTTGTGATGAGCTTGGTGGTAGGGTAGAGGGAAGGAGAGCCTGTTTTGGTAGAGAAGTTCAAGACATGATGCTTAACACTGGCTCGGGTACTGTTGGCTTAGTGGATTGAGTTCTTGGAGTGGTCATTGTTGCTTTGGTCTTCCTCCTTGGTCTCACCATCTGTGAACAGATGTAACCCCTAAACCCATCCAGGCCCAGGAGATGTTCTAGGAATAAAGAGCTATCAACACTATAAATGCTCCCAGGGCTTTGGACAAAAGGCCTTGTGGGTAAGAGCAATGTTAAAAGTCAAGTTTACAAGCTAGTTCACACACAACAATTACTTGATTTATAGCCCACTAAGCTTTAAACATCACAAAGAGGCAATGAAGAAAAAGAAATGATTATAATATGCACTCTCAGACCTCCATAGATCCTGATTGCACACTCAGAATTACATTCTTTGAAAATCAGTCTGCCTTTCTAATGTAAGACATGAAGACATGTCTAATCTTTAAACCTCAAAACTAAGAGAGTTGCATATAAGCTCTTGAAAATTTGAAAACAAAGTTTTGTAAATAGAGTCAAATGCTTTATGCATAATGCCACATTATTAAACAAAATTTTCTTGTAATCCACACATCTAGAAATTGCTGTTTGATGTTAAACTGTGCTAGTTGCTTCTCAAATACTGTAATTTACCCTTACAATTCACAACTGTTTGAGTTATTATCATTTCTGTTTTACAAATAAAAAATGTCGGTGGACGGAAGTTAAATAATTTGCTAACATTTACTCAGGAGGTAGCATCATCTGAAGTCAAATGTGAAGATTGTCTGAAATGTTTATCATATACTTCCAAATTAATTAAAAAGTTAGTGATATCTTGAAGTTCCTTTCAAGTCCTTGGTTCTAATTACTTTAAAAATAATTTTATCATGATATAAAAATTGAAGCAAATATATGTCACTACAATATTAACTTCTAAGATATGGCCATTTTATCATAAGCTTATTTAAGAACTGTTTCCATAGGTATGCACATAATCCTAATACTCACTTTATTCTTTTACCAGACAATGGATACCAAACTATATTAAAGACATATCAAAGCATGTTTTAGTTAGACTGGCCCATTTCCCTTCTCTTTTAGTTGTCAGAGGGATAGGCTGCCCATCACAGTGGGAATATGAGTTACTTTCTCTTACACAATAGGAACACTGTGTTTATGAACCATTGGAGACGTGGTGAATGATATTTATTACTATTTCTAGTAAATACAATGGTGAAAAGTACTTCAAAGAAAAGGGACAAAAATGTTAAAGTAAATGTGCATAATGTTAATGTTTTTTACTTTGAGTTAAGCTCTGGGAAATGAAATTGAATCAGATCTGTGGGCCATGCTGGAAGCATCCAGGTGTAGGCTGAGAATGACAGGGCACCCTGGGAAACAGGCGGCACAGCCCGGCTGTGGGATGCCAAGAGCAGAGGGAACGTGGCGCACGTGGAGGAGACTGGTCACGTGGCCTACGACACAGACATTTCACACTTTTAACCCCAAAGCAAAAATATAGGTTTAATCAGATTTGTGTGATACAACTCCAGTTTTGATAAAGTGACTCCAAATACATTGGGAGAATGCGTTAAAGGAGAAAATATGCAAGGCAGCCATTTTAATAATGCTGTGGAACTGTGATAAAGGCTTAAAGTAATGAAAATAAAGATGGAGTTCGGAGCCATGTCTATGACGAGTATGGAAGGTGAAAACAGCTGTGGGTTTGCAGGGACTGTGATTGATCCTCTTACGGTTAAGGTTGTAGACTTAGAAAAGAAGACAGTAACCTGGATGAATTAGGTAGGCTCTATCTCATCACACATGTTCTTAAAAGAGGAAATGATTCCTCATCTGGATTAAGGAACAAGATGTTAACTTCTTAGAAATATGTATAATTTTATTGTTATTATGAAGTTGTTGTACAGAGAGGTTACCATTTCATATGTGAGATAATTAGTACATTTCTTCTTTTGGACAATGTCACCCCTCTCTTTATTTTCCCCTTTCTCATCCTTGCCCACATATTACATGGATCATTTTCCATATAGTGTATACTGAGTAGCATGATTGCATTTGTTTGCCCTTCTTCCCTCCCTGTCTGGGCCCAGATGTGAACTCCTCACAAAAGGGCAGTGAGATGCTTTGCTAGCTTTGAAGATGGGTGAGAATATGCCAGACAGTTTCCCTGCAGTGACTTGAAAACTTTACTGCCAATGGACAGCATGAACACATAAGCTGTGATTGGATTTCTACTTTAGATTTGCCTGTTATGAATGCAGCTCCACAGTATATGGTCTTTTGTGATTAGCTTCTTTCACATAGCGTAATGCTTTGGAGAGGCAATCATGTTGTAGTGTTCCTTCTCACTGATGAGTAACATTCTGGTGTATGGATGACCACCGTTTGCTTATTCACTCCTCAGTAGATAGGCTTTTTGGATATTTTAAATGATGTTGCTATGATCATCCATGTCTAAGTTTTTGGGGTTTTTTTTTGTGTGTGTTTTTCTTTTTGTCAGTCGTGGGGCTTGAACTCAAGGCCTGGGCACTGTCCCAAACACTTTTGCTCAAGGCTATCATTCTACCACTTTGAGCCATGGCTCCACTTCTGTTTTTTGAGTGGTTAATTAGAGATAAGAGTCTCATAGACTGTTCTTCCTGGGCTGGCTTGGACCCATGACCCTCAGGTCTAAGCCTCCTGAGTAGCTAGGATTACAGGCGTGAGGCACCAGTGTCTGGCCTGTGTACAAGTTTTTGTGTGAACATGAGGTAGGTACCTAGGAATGACATTTCTAGATGGTCTAGCTATGCTGTGTTTCACATTTTCAAAATGTGGACTCTGTGTGTATGTGCATGTGCTGGTACCAGAGCTCTTGTTCTCTCCCTTGACTTTTTCACTGAGTACTGAGCACTGAGCACCATCACTTGAGCCACAATTCCAGTCCACAGACATTTAACATTTTGTGGAATTGCTAGGTAATTTTCCAATGCTACAGCACAATTTAGCATTTCTACTAGCAAGGTGTCAGGACTCCAGTTCCTGTACAACCTCCTCAACGCGTTAATGTTTTATTTTTTTTAATCACCTTCCCCCATCATAAGTGTAAAGTTGTTATATCATTGTGATTCTGCTGTGCATGTGTTTGTGCATGATGATGCAAAGCATATTTTTCTGCATATTTGATTTTTGTGAACTTTATTTAGAGATTTAGCCAGATCCTTAATCCAGTTTAACTTTGGGTTAATTACCTTTTAATTGTTGAGAGATGAATGCTATCTTTTTTATACATTCTTAATAAAAAAAAAGTTCTTTGTCAGATTTATTTGATTTGAAAAATCTATCCTTTGGGATGTTATTTCCCTTTTTTTGATGTACCTTTTGAAGCCCAAATTGATTTTTATAAACTCTAATTGATCAAGTTTTTCTTTTAATTTTTATGTATTCAGGTCAGTAACTAATAACTCAATTGCCTCACTCAAAGTAACAGGAAATTTTTCCTGAGTTCTTTAAAAAGTATAACTTTTAAAAAAAAAAACCTTGAGCCTGTTTTGACACTGTTGTTATCTAGTTGACATTTAGGTCCCGGATCCATCTGGAATTAATTCTTACATGTGATGCGAGGAAAGATTCAACTACATTCATTTTCTTTTTTTTTTTTTTTTTTTTTTGCCAGTCCTGGGCCTTGGACTCAGGGCCTGAGCACTGTCCCTGGCTTCTTCCCGCTCAAGGCTAGCACTCTGCCACTTGAGCCACAGCGCCGCTTCTGGCCGTTTTCTGTATATGTGGTGCTGGGGAATCGAACCTAGGGCCTCGTGTATCCGAGGCAGGCACTCTTGCCACTAGGCTATATCCCCAGCCCCAACTACATTCATTTTCATGTGGACAGTCAGTTACCCCAGAGGCAGTTGTTATGAGGATATCCTCATATTGGAAGATCTTGGGACCTAAATTATTTCTGCGTTCTTTGTTCCATTTCATTTATCTATTCAGCCATTTTTGTACTAATATTGCACTATCTTGATTGCTGTCGATCTTTTTAAAGAGTTTAATATGGGAAGGGTGATCCTTCACTTTCCAGTTTTAGAAATGTAAACGCAAGATTGTAATCTCACCTCTTCATATACATTTTTGTGTCAGCTTATCAATTTCTGCACATAAATCAGCCTGGATTTTGTTCATCTGTACATTAATTTTGGACAGATTTTTAGCAATAATCAATCTTCTAAACATGAATTATCTATTTAGGTCTTCTTTAATTTTTTGTAATAATGATTTTATAGCTGCACATTTTGTGCTTTTGGAGGGGTAAGTGTACTCTTAGGGGTTTTAAAATATAACTTCGGTTAGAGCATGAACAGCAAGAATTCTTGAACACAGAATGCCCTGTTTTGTTTTGTTTTCCCCAATGTTCAGCAAGTCAAACCATTCCTTTTCTCCTGAGGAGAAAAAAAGAGGGATGGGGAGAAAAGGAATGTAATGAAAATTGAAGTCTTGTTTTTATATAGTTCTCTCTTGGGAGGAGAAGTTCCTTTTAGGCAACATGACCAGAGGGAAATAAAGATTGTCCCGATTAGAAAGAACCGTAATAGTTGTTTGGACATGGCTGTTAAGGGAAAAGCAAGTGTTAGAATTAATTTCCCAGTTTCCTGTGTAAGCAACTGGATATGTGATGATTTTAGATAAAGAACACTTAGATGAAGAACTACTTTTGGTGAACTAGAATGAAATTGTTTGGGCAAGTTAGATTTTAAATGTCTCTGAAATGTGCAAATAAAGTTGAATATGCAGTTCAACGTATAGTTATGGGCTTCATAGAAATCTTGCAGTAAAGTTAATTTGGTCAATTGGCATATTGCTGGTAAATAAAAAACAGCTGGAACCATCTAGGTTTGTGGTTTGACATGAGAAGAGAGCCTAGATATTTGGGGAAAGTTCATTTACTAGGCAGATAGAACAGGTTGAGTCAGAGGATTTAAGACAAATAGACATGTAAATAGTAGTAAGAAACCAGAAGATTTGTTTCCTGCAGTCAAGAACTGAAAATGTGTCAGGCAGGAAGGTATGTATGTGGCTATTATAAAAAGTCAGTTGAGCACAACTAGACCCACTCAGTTTGCTAATATGGCTGTCATTAATGATCTTAAAGTTGTTTCGGGATTGACGATAGGCCAAGGACTACTTTCTGGGACTCTAATGAAACACAGAGGACAAGAATAAAAATAGTGATTGTTATTTGTTTTGTGTATGTGCCAGTCCTGGGGCTTGAACTAGGTGCTCACTCTGAGCAGCTTTTGCTCTCTGCTGGTGCTGGACCACTTGAGCCACCGTGCCACTTCTGGCTTTTTCTGAGTTGTTTATTGGAGTTAAGAGTCTCATGGACTTTCCTGCTGGGTCTAGCTTCAAACTGGGATCCTCAGATCTCAGCCTCCCGAGTAGCTTGGAGTACAGCTGTGAGCCATGGGTGGCCAGCTCTGATGGTGAATTTTAAAAATATAGGAAAGCCAGCAATGCAGAAACTAGAACCGAAGGACATTTTCTTTTCTTTTTTAAAACAAGTCAAACTTGATATGTGTCAAGAGCAACAGCAAGATTTCCAGGATCTGCAATCATCTGAATAAAATTGTGAAACATCCAGCACATTGTATTAAAAAAATAATGGGGGAGAGTAAAATACCAGAAAACAATTAAGTTCTGTTACTGTGGTGGTACTTGGCTCTATGTTCTTATTACTTCCTCAGATCATCTGGAAAGAAAACATCATGGAAGACAGTTCAGACAAATCACAGCCAGTGCTAGGTGTCATGAAGCAGATACGAGGTAACTTTGCAATTGCAGAGGGATACTGAGGACCATCCTGGGTCTCCAGTACTGCAGGAAGCAATTTTAAAAGGCACAACTCGACACTTGATTCTACTTTGACAGCAGAGGGCCCAAAGGATGGTAAATACAACTATGTGAAGACATGCACTTTGTCACGTACAGTTTGCTTTCGTTAGTGGCAGCTTAACTCTTCCTCTCTTCATGAACATCTGCTAAAAAAAAAAAATTAAGCCACCAGAAAAATTGCATACTGCTATCTTTTTGCTATGTGTGTGTGTGAATACACGCCTATATGTAAATATACATACAAATACATATATGTATATATTCATACATACACATATATAAATTTGAATTTTTGAAAACTGGCTGTGCAAGACACTGTCCCACTTTACCACATTGAGTGGGCATGATTCAGAAATTAGTAGCCAGAGTGGTCTAGAAATATTAAACTTAGTTCTTTTTCCATCTGCCTAGGGGAGTTACACTTTATGGCATATTTCAGGTCTTATCTACATGGGTTTGACAATAGAAATGAATAAAGTATTCTCTAAATTAAAAAAATAAAAAATTAAAACTTGAAGAGGTCTAACTCTTGATAGCAAGGCGGCCACAGAGATGAACGGCTGAAGATGACATTGCGAGATGGGGCTGGAACCCTGGTTGCATTTTTAGAGGGTAGGATTGCTACAGGAGTACTGGTGCCGGAGTTATCTTCACAAATAGAACTTTATTGCACATACAGTGGGACTGCTCTTTAGGAAGTGTTGCAAAGGCTTCAGTTGTCTAAGTGAAATAGGAGAAGGATACAGTCATTAACTAAAGAGTAATAAGCAGTTGAGAAAGGGAAGAAACAGAATCAAGCATATTTCTTATGGTGAATAGAAAAGTGATTCAGTAAGAGACTTGCAGAGCTGGGTACCAGTGGCTCATACCTGTAATCCTAGCTACTCAGGAGGCTGAGATCTAAGAATCAGGGTTCAAAGCCAACCTGGGCAGGAAAGTCCAAGAGACTTATCTCCATTTAACCACCAGAAAACCAGAAGTGGCTCCGTGGCTCAAAGTGGCAGAGTGCTAGCCTTGAGTTGAAGAGATCAGGGACGGTGCCCAGGCCCAGAGTTCAAGCCCTACCACCAACCTAAACCAACCAAACTAAAAGAGTCACTTTCAGGTGGCATCAAGGGTTCTATGTTTCTCAAAGGAGACCCAGAACAACAAACCTGATGTAAAGAGAAAATGGGTCTAGACTCCAGTCCTTTCCAACACTTCTTTCTATGAAGAGGCTGAAATAAAAATAATCAAAATGTAATTATTGGAGGAGCTGATGGAGTGTCAACAGTCAAATGCTATTTTCATTTTCCCCCAAGGTTAGGTCGTGGTTCCAGGTCTGTTTTGCCCCACCCGTATCCAAGGACAACTTTATAGAACAAGCATGCCTACCTCTCCCAGCTGCTGGGTGCTAACAGCTTGCAGTATTCTCTTACAGTCATATGACTGGTGACTACAATTCAGAATAAGACTCCAGACAGGAACTTGTGCCATCAAATTAGAAAAGGTCATTGTACTGACCCTGAACTGGAATGGGAGTAAAGGACAGATGCAATTGGCAAGGCTCATTTTGTCTGATGGTGTACAAGGACATGTGGCTAGCTGGTGGCCCCAGCTCATCGAAGACAAGAGCCTACAACCTTCCGTTGTGATCAGATGAATGAACCTAGTAGCGCTTACACTACAAATTACAATGGGGTTAATTGAATATTCAAGAGCAAGCTTTCCCTAGTCATAAAGAATTCCAGACTGCCATAGGCAGCCTCCCTCTATTTGTGTGTGTGTCTTGGCAACCTCATAGTTCCACTGTGGAGCATGTGACTGTGGGAACATTGATCACATTATGTCCTGAGGAAAAGAAAAGAAATGAGAGTTGAATGAACTAACCAAAGTAAAGAAGGAAATGCTGATCAAGGAGTCAGATCGCAGCTTCCTGGATAATACCCATGTGGTAAACACATTGTCAGTGGATTAAAGCCTTAAGTGTGATTCTCTTTGGATGTGTTTTAAGGAAAATTAGTACTTGCTTTGATACATGGTCAGGAAATAAGCATAGTAATAGAGCCTGTGTCCACACTTGTGATGGAAAATCAGAGTGCGTTTAATATTTATTTCCCATACTTCTTAAGTATCCAGTATGTTAGAAGAAATGTAAGCTAATATTTGGTGGTTAGGTTTCGAAAAATTTTACCTCTGAGAAAATGACTCAGGGTGAATGGTTGAATTATTATTGCTTGGTAACAATCACAATCACAATAATAATAATAATTATACCTACTATTTATTATTTACTTTGTTTTGGGCATTCTCTTAAGTATTCTGCATGCATTCTGCAACTAAGGCACACAAGCCGGTACTGGGAGACCATACTGTTATTTTATGGAACGTAGTTGAGAGAGATCAATTTAATCAGCAAGGAGACAGCATTATTATGTAGCAGGGCCAGAATTCATATCAAGGCATATTTACTGGGATATTTGTCTGTAGTCTCCTGCTATATTCTGCCATTTAGTAGTAGGTAGGCTCTGATCTTTCTGTCATCATGACTCAGTTTCCTCTCCATGAAGTAAGAATGAGTCATGAAAAACAAAAACAAAACATCTATAAAGAATAATGAATAGAGTTGATGTTACTGGGATTTAAGGATTGAATGGGAATAGAATTGAGGCCCAGAGAAACACTCGAGCAAGTATATAAGTATATTTAAGCTACAATTTTGTAATCATATACTTAATACAACTAAATAATCAAAGTTTATAAAAATGTACAGCACTCAGGCCTTTGATAAGAGTGGGATTCATGAAAACCCCATCATCCTCAGGGGAATAGCAACGTCAGTACTACTCATGAAGGTCAATTGGTATGAGGCTTTATTGTATCATTTTTTCAGCAGATTGCCATTTCAAACCTCACCTGGGCATACTACCACCAACAAAAGAACTATACGTACCTGCTAGGGTATAGCCGAGTTTGAAAATAATTGTATCTAGCTAGACAGGGACTAGGATTACAGGAACTCCTGTAATCCTAATTACTCAGGAGGCTGAGATCTGACGACCATGATTCAAAGCCAGCCCATACAGGAAAATCCATGAGACTCTTTCTTCCAATCAGCAACCCAAGAGCCAGAAGCGGAGTTGTGGCTCAAGTGGTAGGATCGCCAGGCTTGAGTGAAAAAGCTACTTACCTTTATTAGCCTGCTGAGATTTTTGATGAACTGCACCGAATGAGTATATCAACTTGGGAGGAAAAGATATCTTTGTGGCATTGAATTTCCTGGACCATAACTATGGCATATTGATAAAAATATGTTATCTTTATATCTGTAAACAATTTTACATTTTACTGTATACAGATATAGTTCATTTCTAAGCATTTTAAAATTAGATTACTATTAGAATGACTTTTTAGATTTTTTTCTTCTTTCTTCCTTTATTTCTTTTTTCTTTTTTTTTTTTTTTTTGCCAGTTTTAGGGCTTGAACTCAGGGCCTGGCACTGTTCCTGAGCCTCTTTGTGATCAAGGCCAGCACTCTACCACGTGAGCCACACTGCTGACTTTTTCTGAGTAGTTTAAAGAGTCTCACGGACTTTTCTGCCTGGGCTGGCTTTGAACTGTGATCCTTAGATCATAGCCTCCCGAGTAGCTAGGATTACAGATGTTGAGCCACCAGTGACTGATTTTCTTTGATTTTTAAAAAGATTATTTATAATGAGCCATAGCACAATATTGGGTGTATCTATACCTCCTGTCTCAACTGTAATACTTGCTTTCTGTCTCTTGCTGTTTTGTCTAAGTTCTCAAAAACAATGATGAATAGAAATGGTGAACAATATTTTCTCTCTCCCTTTCTTTCTTTTGTTTGTTCTCTCTCTGTCTCTGTCTCTCTGTGTCTGTCTGTCTGTCTGTCTCTGTCTCTCTCTGTCTCTGTCTCTCCAATTACCAGGATTTGAACATAGGGCCTTGCCTGTTTGGCTTGCTTAACTCAGATCACTTTCTATCACTTGATCTATGTTTCCAGCCCTGCGGGTTATTTTGTTTGTTTGCCAGTCCTGGGGCTTGAACTCAGGGCCTGTGCACTGTCCCTGGCTTTTTTTTGCTCAAGGCTAGCACTCTACCTCTTGAACCACATTGCCACTTCTGGCTTTTTCTGTGTATGTGGTACTGAGGAATCGAACCCAGGGCTTCATGCATGCTAGGCAAGCACTGTACCAGTAGGCCACATTCCCACCCCCCCTGCTGGTTATTTTTTATTTACTTATTTATTATTTAATTTTTTTGTAATGGTGATGTATAGAGGGGTGAAACTTATATAAGGCAAGCAATGAGTACATTTCTCTTTGAACAGTGTCACCCCATTTCTCATTTTCTCCCAGTTTTTTTTCCTGACCCTCTCCCCACCCCAAGTTGTATAGTTCATTTCCAACATAGTGTCGAGTTTCACTGCTGACTTGGTACTGAGTTTTTTTTGGAGATGGAGTCTTGTGAACTTTTCTGTCTTAACTAGATGCAGACCATCATCCTCAGATCTCAGCTCTTGAGGAGCTTGGATTAAGGTTATGTGCACTGATGCCTTCCTCTTTACTCTTATTTCTAGTTGGAAACAATGACTTCATTACTTCACCAATAATTGAGATTTCTTTGGTGGTTAAGATACAAAACTGTCAATAATGCAGTTTTTAAAAAACAATTATGGAACTATTAACTTTCTGTGGTCATTAGTCAGTTTTGCAAAGTTCCATTTTCCTAGAGTTTGTTTTCAAGTTTATTGGAAGGAAGTTGGTTGCAATATTCTTTTATTGCCTTGGAAATACTTGTAGCTTTCTTAGTTATGGCCTTATTTTATTCTTCATATGTTTATGAATGCATTCTCCTTTTTCTCTGAAAAACTGCTACTATTTTACCACTCTTACAAGTCTTTATAGGAAGCCAACTTTTTATTTGTAGTGTCTTTCTGACTTTATGTGTTATAAATGTGTACCAATATTTTCTATTTTCTAGTACTGTGGATAAACTCACTGTACTAAGTGAAGTCTAACTCCTTTATTTGTTCATTAAACTTACTCTTTTTACTCTTACTCTAAGATACTGGCTGGCCTAACATTTTTTTTGCCTTTATTTTGTTTTCCTTCATAGCTGAAGCATTTCTACCACCATCAATTATGCTATCATTTGTGCTATTATTATTTATATTTCAATAAAAACAACAGTGTTCTCTCTTAACCCAACTTCTTATGGCTGCTGCCCTATTTCTCCTTTTTCCCTTGCAAGAGAAAAAAACAAACCAAGAGGTCTAAGTGTTGCCTACAATTCCTTTTGGATAAAGCTTCAAGAATATTTTACAGCAGTTGCAAATCTAGAAGGGTCTAACCACAGACAAACTTAACCTCCCTTCTTCAATCAAGGAGCTCTTGCTTTATGTGTGGAAATAGCAGCAAGAAGCTAGGCGGGTGCATTGTGTCAACTCCTGTCTGGTTGTACCGGACTTGAATTCTTTATTATAGAGACCATTCACAGTTTAGTATGCTATCTATGTATTTCATTCATTGCCACTGCGAATGGTAGCTGCAGGGACAACATGATGGTTACCAGATTCTTCCATTAGGGGCCACACATCTGTATTGTCTTTGCTAGTTAGGGACGGACATGTTAGATAGCACGTAGGACTATTGGATCCACCTGGAAGTCAGAACGCTCACGTCACTCACTCTCAAGCCTGACTGTGTAGAGGAATACAACCAGGGGACTTTCCGGATCCTGAATCTCTTCTCACCAGTGCAAGGCGAATGTCCTTTGAGCTCTTTTAATGAATGTATTGGTGGTTGAAGGTGCTGGTAGGGTGAGAATTCAGGTCACCTCAGGTGATGATAAATCTACTCCAACATGTTTGCCTTCCTACTCTCTTTGAATCTCTCTGCATTTTACTAGAGATGTTCTAGTAGCTCTGTCTCATTAAGTGCATGCAGGTGATCACTGAGTCTAGTGTTACTCAACAAAACTCAACTTTTACAACCACTCACAATAGACACATTAAACGCAGAGACACTAAGTGCTTCAGCATCAGTGAATCTAGCCATTTCCACAACTCTCCTGCAAGCTTCTTTATTTGCAATCCTTAGACTCCATTCACAGAGTTTCCCGTTAGCTCTCCATAAGATTTCAAAACTCAAGTTTTCAAAACTTAAGTTTGTACTTGGTTGAATTCATCCCACCTCACAATCTTGTTTTTACCTTTGTTACGGTAATACCAAAGGACTGCAGCTTCAGTCGACTTTTTGTCAACCTCCATCACAGGTGCTAAACCAGTACATAATTAATCCACCTCTCATTGGCAAGTAGTAGCTTCACTCAGGTGAGCTCAAGAAATGATCAGATAACCCTCAGATCTTCTGTGTCACAGGTCTATTCAGAATATATCAACAATAAAATGCATTTCAGATTTTGGAAGAGAAATTACTTAAGAATTATTACTTTTAGGGCTGGCAATATGGCTTAGTGTCAAGAGTGCTCGCCTTGTATACATGAAGCCCTGGGTTCCATTCCCCAGCACCCACATATGTAGAAAATGGCCAGAAGTGGCACTGTGGCTCAAGTGGCAGAATGCTAGCCTTGAGCAAAAAGAAGCCAGGGACAGTGCTCAGGCCCTGAGTCCAAGGCCCAAGACTGGCACAAAAAAAAAAAGAAAGAATTATTACATTTAAATCCATTATTTACATACTATATCTGTAGCATATAATATGTCTCTAGAGGCTGGGGAAACTCAGATTAAGATGCCAGCAGATTTGGTTCCTGATGAAGACTCGTTTCCTGGCTTGTTGACAGCTATACTGACTCTCCCTCCCAATTATCACCAGTTAGAAAAATGAACTCCATTTTCTCTCCTTTCTCATGGAAGGACACTGCTTCCATCAATGAAGGGGGCATTCTCATGACAATGTCTCATCCCAATTCCCTCCCAAGGGGCCCACTTCCAAATCTCATCTCATGAAATACATGTTACAGCTTCAACACAATTTTTGGAGCCACATAAACATTGAGTCCACAGTTACACACACACACCTCACACACAATTACAATGTGTCGTCAATGTTGAGCATCACTGCACAAAAGCAATTGTTCTCTAGTGTGGATCAGAATCACCTGAAGAACTTAACAAGCATACTGGTGGCTGCTATTGAAGAGTTTCTGTTTCTAAATCTTAGGTGAGGCTCTAGGATTTGAATTTTTAGATAGACCCAGGACGATGAGCATGGTAGTGGATTAGCAACTTTGAGAAATACTGCTTTATGACTTGTGGACTTCTGCTGTACATATGGTGCAGAAGATTATCTTATGTTCAAGGAGAGATTGTGTAAAGGTCTGACATCAAGAACACAGTGAACTAGAAATAAGGATTTAATCGCCAAGAGCATGTTTATAGCTATCGTCTGTATTGGAGAATCAACTTTTTTTTTCTAAATTCAAAAAAATAATCAGACAAAACAAAAACAAAAGTAAGGAGAAAGGAACTCTCAGAAAGGCTTTTGAAGCAAAACAAAGCTAACAAGAGAAAAGCCAATGTAAGGACGAACATAAAATGTACCAGAAATATTAGGAAGGACTAATAATGTCCACTATTTTGTAAAATTATAACAGTAGATCTAGGTGACTTCTGTATTTCCTAGACCACAGCGAGAATACAGAGCATGAAAGGAAGAATTTTTACTTTTAAAGTCACAGATGACATTCCAGTGCAAGATGAAAGAAACATGACACTTGAAGTCTAGGTTTCCTTTGATAAATTTTCTTTGAAAACTGGGGCCCAGGTTAAGGTAGTTCCAGTATGTAATGCCAATTCTATTGAAAGGCTGACTTGTTTTAGTTTTTTTTAAAATAAAGCTAAATGTTCAGTTATTATAGATACCTACTGTGACCTGTGGTTTAAATGAACAATTTAGAGTAATGGGAAAAAGAAGAAATGATGAATATAATTGTTATCCAACCAGGGATTCATATTCTTTTCATCAGAATTAGGCTAAAACTAGTATGAAAGTATAAATTATATACTTAAATAATATCTTATCAATTAGGTATTCAAACATTATATTGCTTTATTTTCTTTCAAATTAAATGTGACCACCCAAATTTAAATAAGGCAGAATGGTGGTAAGTTCCCTCTGTTATTGGGATGACTTCCCCATTGTAAGAAGCAAGTAGGGAATCTTTAATCAAGTTGGCTTTTCTTGGATGTGGACATCACTCTGGTTACTATTAATTGGTTCACAATCCTTTAAAGTCCAGGGGACTTACAGTTGCACTTTCCCATGCGACTCTCAGGACTTGAGGGTCTTAACAAAGTTTGGATGACCAAGTGTAGTCAACTTGCCCATCATGAAGGCATGGCAAAAACCTCTGTCTCTGCACTCCAGATTTGAAGTTTCACCTTCTGCTTGAGTCCTTCGCTACAGGCAATGCCCCAAAGAAGTAGATGATAGTCATAATCTCATTGTAATACAAATGGACTACCAGGTTTTCCAAAGATAGAAGACTCATGTGTCCTAATCAGTAATTATAAACAGACAGAAGGATTGATCTAACTATACCGCTGCCCACTTAAAAAAAAAAAAAGTAGCATTTCAAGTGCATAGACACTGCTTCCCCCACTCCTTACACTTGGACAATCACAGAAGCAGCCAGTTCCTTTAACCTATGAGCACACAGTATGTATTTTTTTTTTTTTTTGGTCTGAAAGACAGCTCTGGAACATGGGAGACTATATGAATCTAAATGAAAAGAGAAAAACATGTGTATTAATAGTCAAAAGTGAAGCTGTATTTCTGGCTTCCAGCAGGAGATTTAAATAGAAGGCAGGTCATTTTTAGAGATTTCCCAATAAAACCTGGGTACAGAGTTCTCTTAGAAGAGGCTGGGTATAACAAAAACCCTGGAAATTACATATAAACACACACATACAAAGGTTGGCAAAAGAAAAAAAGCAGGCTTAGGGCTTAGAACTCTAGAAAGGAGAGAGTAAGGTATTCTTTGTGTTGTTTTTTAGCATTGTATGGCACAGATTTGAAGCTAGAAAGTAAAAAGTTAGAAATAACAATGGACCCAAACTAAAAAGGCCCAAATACATGCCTCCTCTCTAACCACAGCTCTAGGTGAAGGGAAGCCTAGCAAGAGAGAACATTTGTAAGCAATCATCACTCTTTTTCAGCTACATCTGAGTTCAAATTGTGATTTTTTTACATCTCCTCATGCTGGCATAAACTCAGTGGGAGAAGCTAGACTTGAACCCTTATAAAGCTGGAAGGAAGCAACCTAACATCCTTGCTGAGATGGTTTTTGTAGGAGGTTGGAACCTTCCTCTTTGCCTTCCATCTCTGCTGGTAATGGTGATCGTGTGGGCAACACTGTAGCTGAGAGTAGTGAGCTGCCAGTACAAAAAACAAAAACAAAAACAAACAAAAAAAACCACCCGAAAGCTAGTGAAAACAAAACATTTAAATAATAAGAGCCAGACAATTATAAAATGAAAATGTCTAGATTTGTATCTTAAGTCACCCGTCATACCAAGAACTAGGAAGATTTCAAATTGAATTTTAACAAGTGTGTATTTATGTTGGTATGACAGATTTTCTATTAGATATGATAAAATGCTCCAGTGAGCAATTATAGACATGCTTGAAACAAAATGAACGTAAGTCTTAGGAAAGAAATAAAAAGTCTCAGCAAAAAAAAAAAAAAAAGTGAATGGTATAAAGAAGAAACAAAAGGGAATTTTAGAGTAAACAACACAGTAGCACAGAAATAAAATGTTTTTGGATAGATTCGACTGCAGAATGAAGAAGAGGACAGGGAAAGAAACAGTGGCGTGGAAGATAAACGAGGACCTACCCAATAGGAATAAGAAATAAAGGAGGCAAGAAACAAAAAGAAAAAATCAGGGATTTGTGCATACACGGGGGGTGGGGGGGGTGGTAAGGTACTACGTTTAAAGATCTAACATTTAATTATTTAAAGTCCTAAACCGAAAAAGAAAAGAAGGGAAAGCCACTCTCAAACATAAAAAGTATCCCCAAAAATGATAACTAAGAATCTCACAGTATTTGTTAGAAAGTCACAAGACTTAAGAAGCTAAGAGACCTTTAAAAAAAGAAAAAGCTTTTATTTCAAAGCAGATCTTAATTCAATTCTGTATACTAATTATAAACAACAAATCTCGACAAAAGCAAGCAAGAAATGAAACCTACTGTGGTAGAAAAAGAACTTAAAAGGTAGTGAATTTCCCATTAGAAACCAGGAAAGCCAGAAAAAAAAAAAAAAAAAACCCCAACACACTACTGTCCAAATGCTGAAAGAAAAGTGTCAATTCTTAAGCCATACATCCTAACTAAATAGTCCTTGTCAAATGCAGGAAAATGAAACAACTAAAAAGTTCTTCAAACAGAGAGGAAATGATGGAAGAGACCTTGAGCACCAGGAAGAGAGAAAGAACATCATAAGTAAAGCTGCATACATAAATTAAGTTTTTTAAAAGACTATTTGTAAGTTGAGTTTGATGACTGAAACAAATATTATAGCCATGTCTAATATGAGTCTACATAAATATAAAAGAAATATTTATGATAACTATAAGTAGTTGAGCATAAAATGAAAAACAGGAAATATGTTAGGGTTCTACACCTCCCTTGAACTGGTAAAATAACAACTCTAAGAAGATGGTGGAAAGTTATTTGTAATGCAACACACATAGCCACTACTAAAAATACCAAATAAGGAGATACAGTAGATAAAAATTACAGATAAAACTGATTTATAAAATCTGTTTAAAAATACAGGAAGACAGCAAGGCGCTCTCTGATGGGTCATGACTAACTATTCAGGAGGTTGAGATCTAGGGATCAGGATTCAAAGCCAGCCCAGGCAGAAAAATCCATGAGACTTTTAGCTCCAGTAAACTACTCAGAAAAAGCTGGAAGTGGTGCTGTGGTTCAAGTGGTAGAGTGCTAGCCTTGAGCACAGAGAGGGTTAAGGACAGCACCCAGGCCCTGAATTCAAGCCCCAGGACTGGCAAAACAACAACAACAACAACAAAAACACCCAAACACAAAACAAACAAAAATCAGAAAGGCAACAAAAAGGGAATACAAATAAAAGATGCAACAGCAGAAAAAAATAAAATGATAGATGTACAATATTATCTCTTTTTCTCTTTTTCTGTTTGTGTTTTGGGTTTTACAACTAAGAAATAAATTCATAATCTAAGTTTCTGAAGACGCATATCCATGACTCCTACAAGTTTTGAATTGGAGCTTTTATATATCTTCTCAGGCATATATAATCTTCCTAAATTTTCAATTAATTTTGAATGAACTTTTGTATATTATATAAAACTTAGAGTTCTAACTCTTCACACTCTTGTTGAAAAATCAGCTGACCATAAATAACAGAACTAATTTCAAGATTCTTAGTTCTATTCCACCTGTTAGTATGTCTGTCAAATACTCCACTATCTTGATTTTATAAATTTTGAAATTTGGAAGCATGAATCCTTCAGTTTTGTTTTACTTTTTACAGTTTTTTTAATCTTTTGGATGTTCTTTATACTTTCCCATGAATTATGGAATCAGTTTTTCCTTTTTTGCAAATAAGTCTGCTGGTATTTGATAGGGATTATGGTGAATTTTACAGCAATATGAATGTTACATTGTAACAATGTTAAGTATTCTGATCCATGAGTATGGGATTTTTTCTATTACTTAGATCTTTTATTTCAATATTTTGTGACTTTTCTCAGAGTAGGTTTTAAACTTGTTTTGTTACATTTTTCTTTGATTATTTTGATGCTGATTTAGATTGAAATTATTTTCTTAAATTCACTTCTCATTTGTTCTGTTTACAGGATAAAATACAATGAATGTTCACATTTTGAGGCTGTAGCTACAACCTTAACTGAATGCATTGGTTAATTCTAATAGGAGATTCTTAGATTTTTTTTTCCTATGTGTAATATATGTGTTATCTGCAAATAAACATAGTTTTACTTCTTCCTTTCCAAGCTGGATGTTATTTTTTTTCTTTCCAAAGTACCCTAGCCAGTATCCCTAGTACAAAATGATAAGCATAGATACTCTGCCTCTTTTCTGATGTTCTCCATTAAATATAATGCTAATTATGTGTTTTATGCAGAGGTGTGTGTGTGTGTGTGTGTGTGTGTGTGTGTGTGTGTGTGTGTGTGTGTAGCAAGAGATTCATAGGAACATAGGAAATTTACTAATTCAAAGCCTGCCAATTTCTCCCAATATATCACAGATATTTCTCCATGCTAGGAAATACTCTTTTCCTAATGACTACATGTCATTCTGTTGTGTATGACCATCTTTTAAAATTAATTTGTCCTTTCTGTATGGTTTATAAAGAATTGTTCTATGAACTCATGTAATTACACCCATGATTGTTTCTTTTGGAATAATATCCAGGAAATAACATATTTGGGTAAAAAAATCATGCATTATACAATAGTTTTTTTCTAATTCAATTGAATATTTCTTTACTTTTCATTTCCCTAACTGAATTATCTGCTTCTTTAGGGTAGAACCTAAATTTTATTTTGAAGTGTCTTCTGTAGGACCTAGCTCATAGCCATTCACCTGCAGATGCTTAGATAAAACAAGTGAATGACTGTTCCATTGCAATCAATCAATCATCTATCTATCTATCTATCTATCTATCTATCTATCTATCTATCTATCTATCTATTTATTATTTTGGTGTAGTCCAAGGGCTTGACCTCAGGGCCTGGGCATTGTCCCTGAGCTTTTTTTGCTCAAGGTTAGTTCTCTACCCCTTGAACCACAGTTCTACTTCTGGCTTTGGGGTGGTTTTTGTGGTTAATTGGAGATAAGAATCTCATGGACTTTCCTGTCTGGGCTGGCTTTGAACCTTGGTCCTCAGATCTCAGTCTCATGAGTTGCTAGGATTACAGATGTGAGCCATTAGTGTTCAAGGTCAAATTATTTATTCTTAAACTCACCCAATTATGTCTAAGATATTTCTGTGTTCTTCTAGACATAGTTATATGCTCTAAAAATACCGGACAAACATAAATATTCTAATCACCTTAAATGTTTGTATATTCTATTAACCCAATTTTATTTTATACTTAAAGGTATTTCTCAACTGTCTTATTATCAAAGATATAGTCTTTTCCTTTCTTTCTCTTTATCTGAAGCAGAACAGGGTGTATCAGGGACTTGAGCCCATGCATACTTTGTTTAAATTCAACAGTTTGCTAAGTAAATACAGTTAGTAAAAAATTTAGTCTCTGGTAAGTTAATAACTGGACTGAGTGAATATTTTCATGTTTATACAACCACCACAGTTAATAAAAACCTTGCAAGTCTCAGCTTCCACAAAAGCTGAGGAATTGGGTGTGTTCAGTAGATAGCTCGCAGGAGACCATGAGGAACAAGATAGCAAAAAAAAAAAAAAATCAACATCATGTATGCTGTGTAAAAAAATAGACAAGATCGTGATGGCTTACTGTGAATAGTCTAAATTTTGTACTGTACATGTGTTTAATTTTCTTTCTACTGTAATGCTAGAGGAGTCAGATAAAAACTAGAGTGTATCGTACTGTGCAAAGGGTCTCTGACTGTTCTAGATGAGATGGAATCTTAAGACATAGGTATGATATTTGGTCAGATATTATTTTTAATACCTCTTCTAAAGAAGTATATTCATTTCCTTAGTCTAGAAAAAAGGCAAAGACTTTAGGAGATAATAAATTGGGTGCACATACTGTGGGGACAAACTGTTTTGTATTCTTTTATGATATGATTGCTCAGATACAGCTACAAAAGACAGGAACATTTCTATGGGAAAAGTTTCTTACTCTCACTGTTGTAGAGGTAGGAAATATGGCAGGCCATGGGAAAAGCAATGGGGGAGTCTTGAGGCAGGAGACAGGAAGTGAAGTCCTCAAGCCTTGGTTTTTATTGGGATTTCTCAGGGAAAGATAAAGAAAGGTAAACAGGTTAGGATGGGTAAATCTGGGCATGTCAGTGGGCTTCAGGGGTGATCCATGGTTGTCTGGTACCTGGCCTTGGGGTAAGTAAAGCATAGAAATGTTGTTTCCAGGGTAGATGGGCCAGATTTAGATGTAACTGTGGTTGGGTTAGATGACAAATCAAAAACATGCTTCCAGCTGAGCTCTTAGTTATCTCTCAAAACTGCTTCGCTCAAGGGAAAGCAGCAGCTCCCCAGTGGAAAGAAGTTTTAAGATGTTAAAATACCATTATAGATTTAAAAAAAAACCCCTAAAAATGTGAGCAGTACAAGGACACATGGGGAGAAAACGGACAGGAAATAAATTCGCACAGCGTCTTGACAGAGCAGGTCATCCTTCTCTTCAGGGCATGCTGTGGTCTGTGCTTGCATCCCGGGCAATCCATCAATAAGGCTGAGAAAGAGATATGGTGAAAGTTGGTAGAATAGAAAGGGGTCCAGCCTGCCCAACAAACCAAAAAAAAAACTATAGCCTGGCACAGTTGGTTCATGCCTGTTATCCTCAGGAGGCTGAGAGCTGAAGATTGTGGTTCCAAGCCAGCCCGGGAAGAAAGTCTGTGAGTCTCTTATCTCTAATTAACTACCAAAAAAAAAAAAAAAGAGTCATAAATGGAGCTATGGCTCAAGTGATCGAATGCTAGCCTTGAGAAACAGAGCCAGACCCCTAAGTTCATGCTCTAGGACCAGCACAAAACCAAAACAAAACAAAGAATTGATAGAAGTCTTCAATGACTGGCATGAGGCTTCCAAGGTGACTTTGATTTTGGGATTCTAGGTACCTTCTTATTTGTAATCACAGCTATTGTTCTGTTAGGATTATTACCCGTTTATCTCTGGACCACTATGTTAGACCCATACCCCTCATGAAGTTGGCCCCAATCTTGCCAAACCATTCTTTACAGTGATGATTGATTTTTCTAAAACCTGATTTTTAGCTTGTTTGACCTTCCTTTACTTATTGTTCCCATTTCAAGTTTTGGTGGACTAATATTTTCTTAGATTTTGGTGAACTATTGCAGATCTTATTTCTTGGACTCCATGAACTCTTATAGCCCTTGCTTTCCATAGGTGCAGAGGTTTTGCTTCTGTGCTTCTCCACAGTAAGTGCCTTGACTAGGCTTCTGTTGGTCAAGACTATGTATCTTTCAGAGTTCAGTCTAAATCCTATTTTCAGTTTTAAATCCTGGGCTACATCCATAAACGCATGAATGTGGCTTTGTTTTCTCTTTGCCAGAGTAGGTGAGGAAACGTCTTTTTTTTTTTTCTCTTCGAATTTTTTTTTTTTTTTTTTTTGCCAGTCCTGGGGCTCCACAGCACCACTTCTGGCCGTTTTCTGTATATGTGGTGCTGGGGAATTGAACCCAGGGCTTCATGTATACGAGGTAAGCACTCTTTGCCAGTAGGCCATATCCCCAGCCCCTCTCTTTTGAATTTTTGAATGTTTGGTTGGAATAGACCTCTAACAACAACAACAACAACAACAAAAGATTGTAAGGAGAAAAACAAATTGAAGCTTAGTGGCATATTTATCTCATGTATCAGAGGGAATAAATCTCAGAAAGGTGGCTGTGAGCTTGAGCTTAAATGCTTTCTTCAGCTGAGAGAAAGAACGAAGAATGTCAAAGAAGCTCACAATGGGTAATTAAGAAAAGCAGATAAGGAGGGTAGAGGCAAGTTTTAGTTGATTACTTCTCTTGTAATAAGAGCTTTCTGTAACTGTGTTTAGTCCTTCTCTTCCTGATGGAGATTTCCTTTATGGGTGTAAATTTCCTAAGTGAAGTGAGCCAGACCCACAGAAACATGGACTCTATGGTCTCCCTCATAGGGAATAATTAGCACAGGTTTAGACTAGTCACAGCAGAGGATCACAAGAGCATAATAGCAATGCCCCTATGAATGTATAAGATAATGATAAGTGAAATGAACTCCATGCTATGGAAACGAGTGTTATATCACTGTTGTAATTACATTCAACATGCCATGTGAAACCGTAGCTTCTATTGTTGATGATCCTCTTGTATCCCCTTCCTGTGGTTGTACCTGCACTATATCTGTATCTTATCTGAGTACACTGGAAACTGTATATACTGGTATTAGAACTAGGACAGTGAAAGAGAATACCAAAATTGAGAGACACAGGATAAAAAGACAAACGACTACAAAAGCAATACTTGGAAACCTGTTTGGTGTAAACCAACTGAACAACTCATGGGGGGAGAGGGAAAAGGGGAGGGGAGAGGGGGGAATGAGGGAGGAGGTAATAAACAGTACAAGAAATGCATCCAATGCCTAACGTATGAAACTGTAACCTCTCTGTACATCACTTTGACAATAAATAAGAAAAAAAGTTTAAAAAAATCCTTTCTATTCTGTTTTCAGATCTTCTGTGTTTTTAAAGTATACATTTTAATATTTGCAGATTTTCTGTGCCTGCAGTTTCTCCAAATAATCATCTTAAAATACTCCCTGTGCCAGAGATAATGTTTTCTGGGTAGCAGGTTCTGATCTCTTGCAGTTGTGTTTTAGGATTTCCAAGCCCGTCTCCTACACCAGGAAAGATCTATTACTAGGAAATGAACAGAAAAATTACCTCATTTTACATTCTGTTGGCTTCAATAGTTTTATGTATTTTCATTCTGCCGTACTAACTATAGAGTCAACAGTTTGGCAATGGAAGTCATTTTGAAAATCCTGTATTCCCTCAGGCAAACGCTGGGCAGCGAACAGTTAACAGACAGTAGGTAAGTGTTGGTTGGCTGAGGGAGCCATATTGAATATGAAAATATCACAAGGATGCAAAGTTAGAGGGAAATGACCGAGAGTTAGATGGTACAAGTGAGAGGGAGTTTCCAAAGGCAATAATATTTTGCAGTGTTTTTTGTTTCTCTTTTTTACCCTTAGGGATTTACAATAGAGGGGACTAGAAAGAAAAATTTCTACTATTATATGGTGTACTGTGTTGTTTGCAGCAAACATCCCAGGAAAATTGGGATCTGGAATACCGGGAAGACCCTCCAATGTCAATATGTCAACACAGAACATGCCATATTCTCTTTTCTTTCTCAGAATCCCTATCATTAGGAAAAGTGGAGATCAACCAAGGACAAAGAATGTGTGGTCCTTTTGACCAGACTCAGTTCCACAAATAAAAGAACATACTAATTATCATTTCTTCCATCGTCATTTCATAAATGCCACCCACAGCAACGAAATACCCCATTAAAAACAATTACTATTTTACTTAAAATGCTAAATAAATTTGGTGGTATTTTTCCTTCTTTATTTCTCAGGAAACTCTGAAGAGATTATGGGACTCAGTGTCTGTGTCCAGAGTGGTAACAATAACAACAACAACAATAATAATACCAAGGAAAATGCCTGAGCCTTACTAGCCCTTTCTTTTTCAAAGGATACCCAAATAAGCTCATTCCCTTTACTGATTATGGTATTTATCTTCTTTCCAACTGGTTAGAAGGGAAATTAGAACTCCTTTTGTGGAGAGGATATATTTAAAAAATTATTTTATTGTAAAGGTGATGTACAGAGGGGCTACAGTTATGTAAGTAAGGTAATGAGTACATTTCTTTTCGCACAATGTTGCCCCCTCCCTCCCTTTCACCCGATTTCCCTCCCTCTTGACTCACTCCACCCCCCCATAAGTTGTAAAGTTCATTTCCCACACAGTATCTTGTGTGTATTGCTCTTTGTCCACTGTTTCTGTGATTCCCCTTCCCTTCCCCACATCAGATAAACTTATATAAGACAAAAGATATCAATGTCAGAAACAGTGACTATAGGGATTAAAACAAAGGGGGGAAAATGAAAGGAAAAAAAAAGAACTAACTGCAAACATCACACTAAAAAAATGGGGTAAAAAACCCTTTTGTTTCCGTATTATGAAGTTCATTTTGATTAGTCTCAATTCATATGGTCATATGTACATAGATAGCTATTGGACTGTTGTGATGGAGGGGATACATTCTAACTCTCAATAGATGCCTGAGACCTCAGATATTATTGAACTACCTACATTGACTGTTTATTCCTTTATACAAATATCTATGATAAACTTTCACTTCTAAAGCAGACACAGTTGAAGATTAACCACAGTAATAATAAAATAGAAAATTTGTAATAATATATGACAATAAGTTATGTAAATGTAGCTTTCCTCTCATCTGCTACAAGATGGATAGTAGATACAACGCAGATATTCTGGGCTGAGAGATGGTTCACATCTGGGTAAGATCGAAAGGGACATCATGAGATTGCATTATGTGAATCAGAATGGCAATTTAAAACATAATATTAACCATTTCTATAATTTTACATTAATATTTTTATACCAGAGTTGGTTAACTTAAACCACATGAATTAAAATTACTGACAAGAGAACACTATTATACCTCAGTTCTCTTTTAGGGCATAAATTTAAAAACAATAAATTACACTGAATACACAGTTCATGTTGACCAAGAGTTATTCAAACAACCTGGAAAAGTGTGGACTGTATTGAAAAGTTGAATGTACTTACTAGTCTTCAGTAATTTGGTGAAGCTTAAACAATTTATACTCCAGTTACAAAGTTTTTAAGGCTCTGAATCCTTTTTGTAAACTCCACTTGGAGAATCTGGGATTATATTTACTCATGGAGTGCTGGCTTCATGCAACCAGTAGGGGGTACTAGAAGGAGATGACAAGACTTGGAAAAGGGATTTTTCTCCTGGTTTGTTTCTTGCTTACTTTTTTCTACTGTTCAGTACAGTCATCTTAGCAGTAGCAGTAGCTTCTCATAACAACAACTGAAATCATCTTGCCTTTCCCCCCCAACTGTTGAAGAATTGGGCATTGGCCATATCTGCCACTCTTTCCTCAGAAGTTTGAGTTTCGACTCCTCTGGGTATTTTTTTTTTTTTTTGGTAGACTTCTGGGTTTTAAAATATTCTAACTTCTGAAAATGTTACCTCCATGGTACCTTGATACAGTGATGATCAAACTGAGGTCTCTATTGTATGGGGCTTATTTTCTTCTATAACAGAAGAGTTCACTTGAGGTCCCATGACTAAAACGCTGAAAATACTTAGCATTAGTTCTTTTGTTTGTGTGTGTATTGATCCGGGGGCCCAAACTCAGGGCCTGGATGCTGTCCCTAAGCTTGTTTGTGTTCAAGGCTAGCACTATAGTACTTGAGTCCACTTCTGGCTTTTTAGTGGTTAATTGAGATAAGAGTCCCATGTTCTTTCTTGCCCAGGCTAACTTTGAACCATTACCTTCAGATTACAGCCTCCTATATATCTGAAATTATAGCTGTGAGCCAGTGATGCCAGCACCATCAGTCTTTTGTACAAAAATCAATTGAGCACAAAGATAAGTCTAGAATATAACTTGGTGGTATATTCTCAACTTTTTAGTTAATAGATTTATACAAGACTAAATTTTTTAGACATTAATCTTCCTTTGTTCAAATAACTAATGTAGTGTCTGCCTCCTACTTGGAACCTGACTGATAAAAGAAAAAAAATTCTATCAATAATCAAAATGAGATTTAGGAATTGGCTTGATTATGTTCTTGGGTTTGAACACATGTTGAAATTTGATATTAGTAATCCAAGATATGCAGTAGCATATTGTTTAGTCATAATTAACACCTAAGGTTGTTGGTGATGAAATGCCTACCAAAGTAAGTACCTAAGGAAAACTGTAATGCTGTAAAGCTAGAAAGAATGGCTGTAAGGATTTCAGTGTGGAGCAGATTTTCAGGATGCGTTGGACCTCTTATAAATAGTGACAAATTCAGAAACTCAGTTCTAATCGCTACCCTAAAATAATACTTTATTAAATAAAATAGGTTTACAGGCTCAAAACTGCTGACAATTAAACATATAACATTTGGCTCTAGAGATTATGAAATTAACAAAAGTTAAATACACACCATTTCCATGTTTCTCACGTATGTGTAGGGCTGAGTTTGACCTGGGGAGAATTGTATCCTATCAGTCTGATGACACTTAGGGACTCCTTCCCAAGCTATCACTTTTAAATTCATAAAAGAGATATATAGAACCACAAAATTAAGAAACAAATTATACTGAAATGGAGTAAACAATATGTGAGGGGAAAAAATGAACATGTTATTTAAATTAGTGGCTCACAGAACAAGAGGCAGTCATAGATTCTACAAGTGCCAAAATTTTGAATGTTTTCTTGAGATAAATTCACCAACTGTAATTCCTACAGTTTCTGTTTTGACAAGGTCAGGTGCAATGATGTTACTCAATGTAGTTTTTGCTTATGTTTTTTTATCATTAAAGAAATGCTAAATTCCAGTTAGGGATGAATGAAAACAAAGGTGTATATTTTCATTCTTTGAATTCTCTTATCTTCAGAATTTCACCCATGTATTGAATCCCTTTTTTGCCAGATGTCAGCATCTCACCTCTATAATCTCGCTACTCAGGAAGCTGTGATCTGAGGAGTGTGGTTCGAAGGCAATTGGGGAAGGAAAATCTGTGGGACTCTTATATCCAATTAATCAGTAAAAAGCCAGAAGTAGAGGTGTTGGTCAAGTGGTAGAGCACTAGCCTTGAGCAAAAAGTCATGAGACCAGTGTCTGCACTCTGAGTTCAAGCCCTAATACCAGCACATATGAAATAAGATAAATTATATCATATAATAAAAAGAACCTCTGTTTTAGAAATCTAAGTATCCTTGAAAAGGAGTGAATATTAAGAGCCAAGGTTAACCCTGGTGGATTTCACTTTTTAAAAACCTGCTACTAACAAGCAATGTTTATATCCTTGTCCATTTCTCACATCAGGAATTTCTTTCGAAGTAAGCTACCAGGTGAGGGGTTTTGCCTTAGTGGTTTCTCCTACTAGACTTGGGTTCTCTTGATTGTAGAGACAGCATCTTGTTTGTGTTTGTTACATCTCTAGCTAGGACTTGGCACCTTGTAGATATTTAATATGTATTTGTGAATAAAGAAGTGAATGAATGGCTGGATTCCAAGGTGGCTTTATGTTTTTTTCTTTTATTTATTCTCAACTGTGTAGAATTTTATAAATATATTGCCATGAGTGCATATAGAATGGTGGACATGAACAAGCACTATTAATCTACCCCCATTAGAAAAGCAACTCATTTTTAGAGCACACTAAGCAGCCATGCCATAGACATACCGTCTCTGGAATGGCCAACTATGGATAACCTACCCAGAGTGTCTTTCAGTTTTTGCCTTGCAGATAAAATTCTTTGTTTCATAATTATCACTAGAGCATATGACTGCATGGTGGGGTAAACATTCTCCTTTCCTTCAACAGTGTTTGGCTCAGGAATGGGCCTGGGACATTGTTATGGATGAAGCAATGTGACAGCAAGTCTGCTCAGATTCTTCTAGGAAAGGACCAGAGGATTTGCACTGGAGGCAGCCATCCATTTTCCTTCCATTAGATGTGGTTTTTGGAGAAATGGTATCTCAGGTTGATGTAATAACAGTGATGAAGAGGAGAGAAGCAGAAATGCCGGAGAATGGCAGTGTGGAGGAATGGGAAGTAAGTGGGTCATTGCTGATGTTATTGAGAAGCTGTATTAGTGAACTGTTGTATTTGTTATACAATAACAGATGGCTTGGATTTGTGTGTTTGTGTTACTTGCATCTCCAAGTATACCTGCCTAGCTTTCCTGTCCTTTAGTGTGCACAGATGTAAAAGGAATCCCATTTTGGAGATTTTTGGTGTCTGAGAGTAGTTGTTTGCCATAGTCTGCAGGATTCTTTTTGAGCTCTGAAATTCCAGCAGGCTAATTTAGACAGTGGGTAGGGTGCCAGCCATTTAAGAAGCTCATCAAATGAGCACATTGAAATCTGGCTGATAGGAATAGAAGCATTTGAAGGTGAACTAACCCCAAACACCCTTTTCAAATCCAAGTGCAGCATGCTCTGTGTTACCATGTTATGAAACTGGCTTTGACATTTGGATGTCTACCATTCGGTGAGTGGTTAGTTATAAAATGCTATTGGTTCAACAGATTATACTTCTGGAATAAAGCCTGGACTTCTGGGATCTTTTTAGTGGCTGGTTTATTTGTATTTCCAAGGCCATTTTTTCAATAAGCCAACACAATCAAATTACATGCAGCTTTGAAGACGTTCTACCTTTCAGTTTGACATTTTAATTAGGACTTTAAAGAGATAATAATCACTACCCACCACTTCCCTAATGTTACCTAGAAATGGGTCAGTTAATTAGGGCCCCAGAAAAACCACCACATACATTTCTTTTTAATTGTTTTTCCAAATTTCCATCACCACATCTCTTGGCTTCATCTCAGACCAAATCAAACAAACAGCAGGGAAGGGTTCAATCTTTCCAGGCTTCAGAAAAATCTAAGGGTGAAAATAAGAAGTCAGTTTGTGTCCATCCTCTAAAAAAATGTATGTTTCACCCAGCATAGGACCTTTTTTCTTTCATGTCAAGATTTGTTTTCAAAGGAAAAAGGCGCCAGCTCATTTCAGTATATCCTTCTTGATGAAAGCCATGAGAATCCTGCTCATCAAGCCCCTTTTATGACTATATCTGGACTTCATTTTTTTCTTTATCAATTCTAAGGTTGTGTTATTAATGGGGCGGGGGAAATCCCAATAAGGAATTTTTTAATGCTCTCTTTTAATGACCACATTAAATTCCTTCTAAGTGGATTTTTACAAGGTGGAAAGAAAAATGAGCTCCTCTATTATGGAGAAACAAAGGGGGCCCAAGGGGTTATAGCAACTCAAGAAATGAATTCTGTACTGTTGACAGGATTATGTGTAACAAGACACGCAGGGCCTCACCAAGCCTAGCCCCACCCCATCCCTTGGGTCAATATACAAGAATAGAAATGTGGTCAATGTCTGAGCTGTTTGTTTAATGCTCTGATGTGTTTTGACACACTCAGGAGGGAGAAGTTGTTGCTGCTTCCCAGAAGGCTTTAAGAAATGTAACCATATGCCGTAGTGTTATGCTGCCAAGCAAGCACCTTTAGGTTCACTTTCGAACCTGACTGTGTTCTTCAGCCTCTAGTTTGGACCATCAGTTGATATTTATCTTCACTTAGTTCCTGAGGTCCAAGAGTGATAGAATTCATTTACTTAGGATAGGCAGGTTGTTTGGGTTTACTTGAAAGATATCCTCAACTTTGATGACTCCCTTTTCATTATCTTTCTCATTCTGTCAGAGGTCAGCAGACCATGAAGAACATGGTGAGTTTTAAGACCTCTTTCTTACACAAGCCAATTCCAGAAAAGATGGCAATGCATTCACAGGATCCTCTTATAAAACTTGAGTATGTGAGGTAGGCTAACAAAAATCAGTTCTGACAACTGTATTTCTACAACCAGTTTTGTACTCACAATTTTGAATGTGTTTCCTTTTTCCTTTTTAATGGTACTGGGATTTGAACTCAAGGCCTTGTACTTTCTGGGCTGGTGATCTACTATTTTTGCTGGTTATTTTAGAAATGGTAAACTTTTCTGTCTAGCTGGCTTCAAACCAAGATCCACTAGATCTCAACCTCCTGAGTAGCAAGGATGAGAGGAATATACTTTGTAATCTTTTTCTTAAAGGGAACTTCCAAATCACACAACAGTTAGGCCCAACAAAACCAAGTTTATTTCCACTCATTTTATAAGAACATTATTTGAAGTTGTGCATTCTAGATTAGAAAACAGTGGCGTATCTGCTTAGTTACAAGGTAGCTTTTCATAGTAGCAGTCCATAAAAAGGAACATTACCTAAGCAGGCAGAGTTTGTCATGGTCTCTATTTCCCTGAGATTTCTCCAAGGTTAATGAACCTCTTTGATCTTTAGTATTTCAAAGACTTAAGATAGCCACAGCATTTATGACAAAAAATGTACACAGTAAGTCCTCAATAAATGCTTGCTATAACAATATCATTTTATTCTTCTTCAACAACTCCTCATTTGAAACCTGCTTAGTTATTCCATGAGAAATATTCCATTTTTCAGGTGTATTATTTCTGTTTTTTTTCTATTATTAAAACATAATTTGCAGCCATCTTGAAGTGTAACCTAATACGTTTCTTCATAATGGATCACCGAAAGTTGATGAATGACTACTTAGCCTCTGATTTGACACAATGGAAGAAAATAGGATCTAAATGGTACTTGCTCACTAGCTAGTTAGGAGAACACTCTTACATCATCTCCATAATATTTTGCTCTTTAAAAAAGAGAGGATTATTTCTTTACAGAAATGTTTTGAACAGTAAGTATGTAAAAGCACTTATATGGCGTTTAGTATAGACAAGGTATTTAGTCAATGGTCACTCAATATCATTATCAAGCCACTCTTGCTAACAAAATATCTGAACCTCAAGGAAAGCATCTTTAATAGAGAAATTCAGATGTTTTTGTGTTATTTGGGGAGAGATTCAGAAACATGGGGATTTGTCTAGAATTTTTTTTTTCAAATTTAGTATAGTGAACTTGTGTATGCCAGTGAAGTGCCACACGTTTCCTAAAGGGGGGATAAAGAATGATGAAGAGATAATACCCTCTGATTCTTGACTCACAGCGACTTTATAGGGATTCACAGCACTTAGATTAATGTTCCTTTAAATCTAGCTAATGGATTTTTAAGCCTACTAGAATTGAATAAAAATATCAGAAATAAAATTATGTGCCTAATTGATCTCATTTTAATAGAGGATTACTGTACAAATTATAATGATTGGTGATGGTTAAGGGTTAGTAACATACTATTTTCAGGCAATTATGGCTTAGGATTAATGAGAATGAGCTTGTAGATAAATAAGCTCCTTAAACATCATTTGAGTCTCATTCTAATTGTCTTTGCAACTGAGCACTTGGATTACTGATGTCTGTGTTACCTGAAAATTTTTGGAAAACTAGTTACAGTATGAATTTTGTCAAATGAACTATTTATTATTGTTTTTTACATGGAATGGGTAGGTTGTCTCTTGGCCTCTTTGTCTACTGGAATGAATGTTGATAAAACATTTTTCTGAAGTTGAAGAAATGTATGATTTCTAGGACTCTAGAACAAGGTAAGCATGTGTATACTACACATACCAAGTAGATGGCATGGTACTTAATAATAGTCTTTTTGAAGACAAATATATATCAGTTATAAAATATATAAAACTTTAGCCCAAGAACTTCTTAGTGGCAGAGTCTAGAGACTGAAAAATAGCAGATGTTTGGTTTATATTTGTTACATGTCTTTAAATTACCAACTTGAATTAAATGAAGTGGTTTGGATGTGGTAGACAAAACCCTCTTATGGCTATTTCATTATCCTAAAAATGTCCATGTTGGAGACTTTTGGAGGCAAATAAGAGATTTGGGTTAGAAATGGATTTAGTGAACAGGTGAACCATCTCTTTCATTTTATACAAAGGAAACCAAATAACTTGTTTTATGTTAGCAATGTTACCAGGAGGGAAAAATGAGATCCACACACAAAAATTTCCTAAAGGTTGTATCTTAAAGTAAATCAGGAAATCTTAAGCAAAGCACATGAGATGATACTGAGAGAATCAGTACTATGTCAATTCCAAGACTTGGTTTCTTCTCAAATTATTATTATTTTTAAAATAGGTGTCAGTTTCCTTTAGACTAACTTCTAGAAATTGTCCAGATAATTTTGCCTTAAAGAAAATATATTGTACTGTATGTTGCCCGAAAGAAAAAATATGTATAGGATGGAAAGTATAAATTGAGAAGAAGGTGAAGAATGGTAAGTCAGTTTTATACAACTGATAAAAGCTGAAGCGTAGTCATATGGCTCTAATTATTGTCAACTCCCCTTTAGGTGAAAAGAAAGGAAGAAAAGAAAGAGAAAGAAAGAAAGAAAGAAAGAAAGAAAGAAAGAAAGAAGACTCAAGGAAAGAAGAAAGGAAGGAAGGAAGGAAGGAAGGAAGGAAGGAAGGAAGGAAGGAAGGAAGGAAGGAAGGAAAGAAGGAAGGAAGGAGAGAGGAAGAAAAGAAGGAAGGAAGGGAGGGAGGGGGGAAAACAAAGGTGGAGAGACCTGTGTCTACAGGAAGTTGAGGTTCCTTGAGTCTGTGTGTCTGCACTATGGGGAAGTTTTGATTTATGAGATGCTTCAGTCATCTTTGTGCAACGTGTTTGGTTTCCTTAACTGCATGCAAAGTTGGACAGGGAATCTAGGAAACCATATTACAATAAGGCTAGTTGTAACCAGTTCAAGTAACTGGCTGTTTGAAGTGCCAAGGAATAGTCAGACTTAGACAAACTTCTGAATTTTCTTGAAAACCTTTCTAGGCTAATGCATCACAGAGGGGTTCTTTCTCTCATTAGCAGGAGATCTGGAATGTTTGAACTAGTTGCTTTTCCGTCTTACCTTTGACAATGGTGGGGAACAACTCCACTAGAACATAAATTGATGATCTGTACAAGGAGTATGGCAGCCCAGACTAAACTGTGTTTCCTTGAGGGGGTAGATGAATGAGGAGGGTGGGAGAAAATTCAGTCAAGATTTAAATTATATTGAATGATAAGTTATATAAATTATATTGAATTAAGAAAAGTAAGCATGGTGTTGGTGACCCATGCCTGTAATCCCAGCTACTCAAGAGGCTCAGATCTGAGAATCTCACTTCAAAGCCAGCCTGGCGAAACAAAGTCCATGAGACTAATCTCCAGTTTAACCACCAGTAAAGCAGTAGTGACGCTGTGGCTCAAAGTGTTAGCCTTGAGCAAAAGAGCTTGGGGACAGCACCAGGCTCTGAGTTCAAGTCTCCCATGACTAACAAAAACCAAAACCAAAACCCGATACTGAAAAACAAAACTTAGAAAAGTAAAGAAGAGCGAGAGAAAGTTGGGAGATTCAGAGAGGTAGGTAAGAATGTTGAAAGGGGCAATATTGATCAAGATGCATTGTATTCATAAATGACTTTGTTAAATGGCAAGTCCTTTGTACAACTATTTAAAGATAATAAAAAAGAGAAAACTATTTTTCTTTAGAAATGAGATGATTCAATCTATTATTAGAGTTGAGTAAAAGATAATATGTAAATTTCAAATATTAAGTCATGTCAAAAGCATTCAATGTAGGTGGGTGCTGGTGGTTCATGCCTATAATCTTACTTAGGAGGCTGAGATCTGAGAATCCTGGATCAAAGCCAGCTTGGGCAGGAAAGGCTGTGAGACTCTTATCTTCACTAAACTACTTGAAAAAAGCAAGAAGTGGCACTGTGGCTCAATGTTGCCTCGAGCAAAAGAAGTTCAGAGACAGCACACAGGCTGTAAGTTCAAGTCCCAGGACAGACAAAAAATAAAAAATAAAATAATCCAAACATTAAATGTCAGTGTTGGACCAATGGGAAAGGAGACCTATGGCTACAGGAGGAAATTACCAAATTATTATTTTTGTAACTTTTCTCCCCAGTGACCTAAAACATTTGGTAGAAATAGGACTTTAGATTGCCACTCTTGCTGAAAATGAATGGGGTGGGGGGAATTAAAGAATAAAGGAAAGCAAAGAGGAAAGTAGAAAAGGGAAGGAAGGGAGAGAAGAAGGAAGAAAGAAAGGAAGAAAGGTAAAAACGAAGAAAAGGAAAAAAAACTCTAAGTGAATTGAGTCTAGAATCTGGACATATAGAGTTGTAGCTGGCTGAGAAAACTAGGATTTTAGTAAACTAATTTATATAAGTGAGACTTAAATTGATTTAAGGACTCTGAAGCTAATACCTTTGATTTTCCTCTTTTAAAGGATCTTTTGAAATGTCTATTTTGGGGAAAGATATGAGGTTCATAATATTTGGAGACAAATTAGACATAACAAAAAGAAATTTAGCTAGAATATTCCCAGTCTTTTCAAAATTTAATTTTGTAATTCTCCTTTGTTTTAGGGGAACACTGAATAAGTAAAATATGTCTACAGTGTGGCTGGCCTGCCATCTTTGAGAGTTGGGACTTTTAGCCAAGATATCCATTTATTTTCTTAGCTTGGGGACTGAACTAGCAAATGGATGTCATTTTTATAAGCACACAGTGCCTTTTAGGGCTATGTTAACTGGTAATAGGTTAAAAGAAAGAAAAAACTTCCAGTCACTTGAAACTCTTTCTTGTCAATATCTTAAAGTTAAGAGTTGTATGTAGCATTTGGGGAGGTAAAGAGGGTGGAGAATTTTCTCTGCTATTTAGCTTTAGGTTAGACAAAACCCATGAACTCTATGCTTTTATTATAGTACTTTTTTTTCCTTTCCTGAATTTTTAATTACTTTTCACATTCTCCTTGACCAGGGAAGTGAACTCTCTTAGAACTTTTCCCTACACAGATATAATGGTTGGGAAGACTACACTGTTTAAATTATTGTGTATTTCTTATCTGTATCTCGTTTTCTTATACTGACTTTAGCTCGTTGGTGATCAAGGGAGATCATATTTTTCCAACCTCAAAGAATGTATTTTATTAATTCCTTTTCAAATTCTTCTAACTCAGTGAACGATTCAGAAGGGAAATGCTCAGATTCAGGTGAAGAGAGCCATACCAAGTTTGTGCCAGACCACAAAAACTTCAGCTGCCTGGCCTTAAGGCTGATTTCAGTCACTTAAGAATTTGGGGATAAAAAACAGAGTTTGTAATGAACTTGTAGAAATTCTGCAAATGTCACCAAGGGCAGGGTTCATGTCTGTCACCCATTCTGTTGAAGAACCACTTAACAGACTACTTTAATGACACTTTTTTCCCCATCTCTTTATCATCATTATTTAGACTGTTAGACTCTCTTAACAGTTTGCAGACATGATGGTCAGTCTTTAAATGTCCCAGGAGACACTCAAGTGGTATTTTGATCACATTACTCAGGGGAAGAGGGTTTGCACTTGTTTTCTCTTCCTTATTCTGGAATGTTCATGCCTCTAATACTTGTTCTGAATGTAAGTATAGTCCCTGGAAAGCTTGCTGAACAATGGATTGCTGACTTTCTCCAATAGAGTTGATTCAGTACATCTAGAGTGAGGTCCTAGAATTTGTTTTTCTAAATGTGTGGCTGATGTTGATCTCAAGACATTTTGAAACGTATTTCTCTATTTAGTTACTGACCCCCAATGCCCAGAACATACTATTTTTTGATACTGGGTCTTGAACTCAGGGCCTGAGCATTGTCTCTTAGCTTTTTCATTTAAGGCTGGCACTCTATAGCATAAGCCACAATTTCAATGCTAGCTTTTTGGTGGTTAATTGGAAATAAGAGTCTCATGTACTTTCTTGCCTGGGCTGGCTTCAAACCATGATCCTGAGATCTCAGCATCTTAAGTAGGATTATAGGCGTGAGTCATCTTGGCTCGGCACTACTTTTCCTGTTCTTTATTTTTTATTTTATTTATTTTTTTACTTTTCCTCTTTTGAGACCATCTTTCCATTCATTTTATATTCAGTGCTAAATATGCTAAATGTGGTTAAGCCCTACCATCTTAATACAAAAACATTCAAAATATATAGCTTTTATTTTTATTATGCACCTGGGAAATGCAGTGATTCATCTACCTAAGTATAATTTGACATCTCCAATAATCACAGCTAAAGTTTGAATTATGTGCATGCCAACAGGCAAGGCCAAATTAATGATTGTTCTGGGATCTTATTCTGGGATATATACTTATTTCTATTTTTCAACCAAGTTCTTTGGCCCAATGATATAATTTACTAATCAAGTCCCTCTTATTTGTGAGTACACACATTCCCCAAATATTTTCTTCAGAAAGCAGATTTATGTTTCTATTTAGTAACTTATTGATTGTTATCAAAGTATTGGTTAGCACTAATAGATAAGAATAGAAAATACAGGGGCTGGGGATATGGCCTAGTGGCAAGAGCGCTTGCCTCATATACTTGAAGCCCTGGGTTCAGTTCCCCAGCACCACATATACAGAAAATGACCAGAAGTGGCGCTGTGACTCAAGTGGCAGAGTGCTAGCCTTGAGCAAAAAGAAGCCAGGGACAGTGCTCAAGCCCTGAGTCCAAGGCCCAGGACTGGCAAAAAAAAAAAAAAGAATGGAAAATACAACCAATAATCCAAATGTAATAAAACTAGTAATATAGATATCAATAATACTATAAATATAAATGACAATAATATAAACAAATATTAGGGTAAATGTAAATGTAAAAATGAATGCCCCAAAGAAGCAGTTTATTCTATTTCATCCTACCAGGGGCAAGTGATACAGCAGCTACAGACCTGCTTGTGCTAGCCTGGGATACATGCTGGCATTTTGAAAATCCTGGCTTTGTCCCCACCTGGGGAGAAACTTTGGGTGTGATCAGAGAGACAATTATAATGCAACTCCACAGTAAGGGTGAGAAACAGCCTCTTCTACAATGTTCAGGACTAATTCAATGCAGCTTCTCTTTCCCTTCTGCAAGATTTGGCGCTCCTCTGATGGCCAGCTAGGCCATTTGGCAGGCGGCTAAAATGCTTGCAATTCCATCGCGCAAAGAGCATGCCCGAACGGTGATGTTCCAGTTGAAAAGGATAGAGCTACAATCAGAGGTAAGCTTTGATTTGGGGACAAGATCTTTTCACAGTACAAAATCGCATGCCTGACCACACACCATTTCCAATTACCATGCACACAGCACCAGGCATGTCTCACTCTCTTTTTCTCCAATCTTTCACCAGAGAACTTGATGTCAGCACCTTCTCCAGAGTCTGCTATTTCTTTAAACTTCAGTTGATAGCCCACTTGACTCTTTGCTTCTCTTTATCCCTTGAAACTCTTTGTTTGGGGCCTATGTTTTAGCCACATGCTTATTTTTTGGCAGGTTGTTTGGCTGCTTGAATATACTTTTTTGTGGACTTTTTTGATGGGAGGAAAGCCGGGGTATAACAATCTTACCCACAGAAGATGGCATAAGGACAGCTCTACCTGCCGACAATTCTAAGGGGAGAGTAGCTGCTGCCTGAGTGTGGTGATGTTTTGTACTTGTCACAGTTAATAGCTGTGTATTGTTTGATCAGTATCTGTCTTCCTCACTGCACTCTGACATATATATATATATATATATATATGTTATAAAGGCAAATACATGTACACACATATGTATTTATATTATGCATATGCATATATACATATTATGTGTATATATGTGTGTATACATGTATATATACATAGAGAGAGATACTTGGAGACAGAAATACTTGGAGGAAGAATATAATATGTATCTCAGGTGTACTGGTTGAGTTATAGGAAGTGCTAAACTATTACTTAATATTTCATGATAATAGATGGTTTTAGAAGTTATCCTGTAGAAAATCTCTGATTTTATTATTGGGATTTTGTGTTTGGTTTTAGTTTATTTTGACCATCCTGTTGGTGGTATTTACTGGATGAAGATAACCTATCAAACAATAAGGAGACATATATTGTGAATTATGTGACTTATGTCCTATTTTAGCTATTTGTTGCTAGGAGCTATAGATTGTGAGAATGTTACAGTTTTTCAAAACTGGAAATGTGGTTTTGATTAGTTTACTATGGCTGCCATAACAAAGAAGTATTACTGGGTGGCTTTAAATAACCCACACCTATTGTCTCAGAGTGGGTAGAAGTTTAAGACCTGGATGTGAGCAGATTTGATGTGTGTGTGTGTGTGTGTGTGTGTGTGTGTATGTATGTGTGTGTTATATTGTGGTTTGAACTCAGGACCTCATGCTTTCACTTGGCTTTTTTTGCTCAAGGCTGGCATACTACCACTTGAGCCATACCTCCTCTTTTGGCTGTTAGCTGGTTAAATGGGAAGAAAATCACATGGTCTTTTCTGCTTGGGTTGACTTGGAACCGTGATCATTATATCTCAGTTTTCTGAATATTTAGGATTACAGGTGTGATCCACATGCATCTGGCCAGATTTGATTCTTTCAGAGGACCCCGAGGGACAGTCTGTTCCTTCCCTTTCTCTTCTGGCTTCTTGTAGTTTCTGATCATCTTTAGCACTTTCTGTTTTCATGTTAACATATTGTTCCTCCAGCTCATATGGCTGTGTCTTCTGCTGGCTGCCTTGTTTCAAATGAGTTGTGCCTATAACAATACCAAGTGTGTAAAGTTGTTTTCTGAAGTGCAAAATGTTTGGATTTCAATGTAGGAGTTGTGAGTACACACAGTCTAATCCATAGCAGGTCCAGTGAGACCTAGCTCTTGGACCAAAGGCTCATTTACCCTGCCAGAATCGTTATACCAGAACCACCTCTCATCACTCCCTCCCACCTTCTTTCTGTGACAAGATTTTTGACCTTTTTTTAATGGAAGCCAGAGTGGGGAGGTAATTTGGACTTGGCCCTTAACTCTGATCTCCCTAGCTGAAGCTGTTTCAGAGAGTTGGCTAGCAAGTGGGTGGCCAGCTGGCAGCCCTTATGCTGTCATATCCAGTGGCAGGTTAAGATGTAGTGCAGATGGGCGAGTTTCCAAGATGGCATGAGAAGATTTCCGATATCAATAGAAGGTGCAAAACCTCCTCTTCCTCACTAAAACTTGTGAAAAAATCTATTCTGCTCTTCTAGTCTGTTTAGAAGGGTAGAGAAGCTTCTAGAGTAGTAACATCAGTAGATGAATACCATTGATGTGCTCCTATGGAAGAGATTCTATGTGGAGAAACAACCTGATGATAATGAAATAACAGAGCAGCCATGTAGCATCCATGTTTTACTTCACCATAGTAAACGAGGAAGGCAGTGTTTGACTTATGGCAGAAAGGTCATGAGAAAGACCAATATGTAATCTTGTCTCTGGTCAAGAGAACATGTGACATCATTTACATATAGCTTCCAGGTGCTTACTTACAAAGCCATTTTGTATAAGCCAACTGTATAACTCAAGAGGAAGGGGGGGAGAAGGAAATGGGGATGGGGGAGGCAGGAGAAAAGTGAGGGAGGATGTAACAAATTGGATAAAAAAATGTCCTTGCCTTACATATGAAACTGTAACCCCTCTGTAACTTCACTTTGACAGTAAAGAAGGAAAAAGAAGAAACAAGTAACTGGCTAAGATACATGGGCTTTGTGAATTGTAACATTCAGAGGGAGTTAGCTATTCCTGCAGATGTGACCTGTGCTCTGGGGGCCCATCCATCATCTGGGCACTCATTGTCCTTGTTTGGGGAATCAATGAGAGGCAGATGACAAAGTTTAAGCACAGAGGACACCAGGGAGAATTCATTGTTCCATGATGAGCTAGTGGCAGAGATAGAACTTGCTGAACGAGCCAGAGTGCTCTTGATAAAACAGTTCATTTGGTGAAGGAAATGAGGAAAGAAGGTCATGAACAAAAGGCAGTTGGAGACATGTAAGTGGTAAGTGTAAATAACAAACCTGAAGACCAATGACAAAATCTGGCCGTATATATGATTTTGATTACTTATGTGACCCCAGAAACTTTCTTCCAACATTGTGAGCCTTATTTTTTTCACACCTGGAAATGAAAGAAAATGGGAAAGAGTGTTTTTAAGAAAGTTTTGGGATAATATATCTATTATAATATCATTTCAACCCAATATAGAGTCAGGATACCCTATGTAGTTAGTTAGCTAGATCTGTCTTCCGTAGTCTTAAGTGTTTTGGTTTATGTAGTTGATTCTTGTTCTTTTATATATGATATTTAATATTTTAATATCCTTGTAGGGATAAGGGACATGTGGGCCTTATGGGGCCGGAAAAAATCATTTAGTACATGACAAGACAGATGTATATGCTATCGTCAATTCCCTATGGCCATCTGCCTAGGTTGATAATTTTTATGGTTTGCAAAAGATGTTATAAATATCCAAATGGCCCTTGGCAGAAGACAAGTTCCCCACTTCTTTAAGTATCACAGCCATAAAACACACCTTAAGCTATTTTCCATGAATCTGAAATGAAATACTTCAAAAGATAAGACTCAAGAGCCCAAAAGAAAATTGAACTTCCTACCCCCAAATAATAAAAGTAACAAAAACAGTATGTTCTAAAGTAAAACCTTTGTACATTAGATGCTGACTCCAATTGTTCAAGCCACAAATCTGGGGATGACCAGACCTAAGCACAATGAGCATCTAAGGAGAGAGAAAGTTCCTATGAAAGATGAGGACCTTGTGGGGCCACAGTGAGAGGGTACCATCTATGAATCAGAAAACATCTTCATCAGACAATGAATTTGCTGGATATTCCAAATTCCATTGTCGACTTATTTGATTATCCAAGGTTCAGTTTCCTTATCTTTAAGCTGATGGCTCAGTATATATTCTCATTGTATTTTCTATGTGAAGATTGAACAAGATAATACATGTAAGGTACATAGTAAATGTCAATAAATATTAGGTAATGATGATTATATTGTGATGGTGTCCTTCCTTCTAGTGAAACTTAACTCTATTACAATAATGCATTTAGAATCTAATGACATTCCATAATTGTGCAACACTTGTCTTTGTAATTCACGAGTGATGACAAAGTTCCAAGTATGCCAGAAGCTTACATCATTTTGTAGAACCAGATCTGACAGGGAAGAAAGCATCTCTGATAGATACATGGGTGTGGCGGTACTGTTGTCTCAGGAGCACCCAGTTCATTACAAGTCTGAACAATGAGATTCTTGCTCGGGGCAGAAAAGCACCATGCTAGGAAATCTCTGTTTTGTAAGATGACAATTCAGGCTTGTTTTTTTTTTTTCCAGGTATTCTATAATCCCAAACTTCTTAGCTGCTGCAGTAATTGAGAGAACTGTTGAACATGGAGCCTCCATCTTGTGAGAAAACAAAACTGAAGAGGTAAAGATAGTTTGCAGCTCAGGGTTAATAAACAGAAGCAAATGCAAATGAATATAAGCACATATCTCTAGGAGACAAGAAAATATGGAAGTGCTCTAACAGATCACTTTACTTGAATAGATGTCTTGAATAGATGTCAAGGCCCTGCCTTGACCATCTCCAGTTCTAGGGTGTTACATACCCTCATAAGCTCACTTCCTAATGTCTCTAGGAACCAGCTGGATATAGCTTTCTGAAGGCTGTGGCGCAGAGAAAATAATAGTCTTATTTTTAACTCTGGTTTGGATCCTGGCTCCACTGATTGATATTTCTGAAATCTGGAAACCAAGTATGAACAAGATATAAAGATGTACCATGTAGTATTTACTTCATGGGGGACATTGTAGTGATGAAATATGATAATACGTTTAATTCACGTAACACCAAACCTGGTAGATTGCTAACAATAATCAAAGTAATTGAATGGTATTTGCTATTGCCTATTTAAAAATAAAACAAGAATGCTCAAATGCAGGCATGGTATTCAGTATACATTATGGAGAAAATGATCTATGTAAGTTGTGGGCAGGATGAGAGATGAAAGCTAGGGGAAAGTGTAAGAAGGGGTGACAGTGTCCAAAAAGAATTGTACTTATTACTCAACGTAGGAAATGGTAATCCTTCTCTACAGCGTTTTAATAACAATAAAATTACATAAATGTATGTATATATTATAAACACAGGGATTCTAGTAGTATTTGTCTTATGAAGTTGTTGAGTAATAGTTGAGTTGAAATAGATAAAGCTCTTGGACTAGCATCCAGCCCATAGAAGGAGCTCACTCAATGTTAGTCATTACCAATGAAGGGGTTCTTCTGTCTAGTTACTCCGTCACCTTTCTCTTTTCTGGCTTAATGGGCAGAGCTCTTGTGCGCTTCCTAGCCTTCTGCCATTTTTCAAGAAGGAGGGTGAAGGACCCTAACTAAAACCAAGACAATGGGCTTAATCCCAGGCGCCAACTGGACCCACATTGCTCATGTGACTCCTTGGAATAAGAATGCATGACATTGAATCCGGCCCAAGAACAGTTGAAGGCACAGGAGGCAAAAGGGAATGTTAGAGGGAAAGAGAGAACGTGAAGGACTCTGAAACGTGGGAACCTGGTTTGTGGCTTACCCAAGCCACAGTAGTTTGAGATCCAGGCATGGTGGATGATGTGATCAGCTGTGACATGGGAGCTTGCTAGGCCAGGTGCTATCTACTTCCCATAAGCATGAAATCTGCTTAGGTAGCATTTGATGTGTAGCTTGTGAATCCATAGCTTTTGTGTGACAAGTTTTTGGCAAAAATGTTATTGGTGGGTCACACCCATCCTGGTCTATATGTATTTTGAACACATAAGGCTAATGAGATGACCATCCTCCTGGAGTTTACCTGGTGGAAATCTGTAAATCTTCCTAAAAGTGTAATTACTGATTCATAATCCTTTCCAATATTGCATAAATCTCATTAGTACATATTTTTATATTATTTATCTTAAGGAAAAGAAATGGCTTCATTGTGCTGTTGAAAGATAGTTGGAAAAAGCCAAGTGTTCTGTTTGAAATGTTTGGCTTAATCTCTGTAATCAGGAATGCACCCACTAGTAAAGGAGATTTCCTTAGCAGCCAGGTCTTTCCAATCTCTCACTCTTAGAGTACAGGAAAGGCCCCCTCTACAGGCCTGCATGCCCTGGTGTGGGGTTGCACCATCACAGAGTAAGACTCTGCCAGTCTCAATCTTGTCTAGAAATGGTTCCTAGAAAGACGTAGATCTAAGCATTGCTAGAGCAATGGGACATCCTCAAGAACAGAATTCTGAGGCAGGTGATGTGATCCACCTTGTAGCCTTTCTGAAATATCTTTCTAGAATGACAGTTGTTTAAGATATTTTCTGTGGGTGTGTGCAAGCCAGTACTGGGGCTGGAGTTCAGGGCCTGAGCTTTTTGGCTCAAAGCTAGTATTCCAGCACATGGAGCCAGAGCTCTACTTCTGGCTTTTTGGTAGTTAGAGACATAAGATTCTTATAGACTTTTCTTCCCAGCTGCCTTCAAACCTTTATCCTCAGATCTCAACCTCCAGTGTGTCTAGAATTACAGGCATGAGCCATCAATGTCTGCCCTTTGATCAAGATTTAGATGCTTGTAGAATAAGAATTGCAGGTAAATTAAGAATTATAGAATTTTTTTTTCAGAATCATGGGATTGATTATTCTAGGCAGAGATGATATGAGCAACGATGGGATTCCCATGATATTCCTGATTTATTTAATCAGTTGATGGATTTGTAACTTATAGTATAACTCCCAAGAATATGCAGTCCATTGTTTTTATAATTTTGTTTGAATTTTTTCTTTAGGGGTGCTGAAGATGTTGTCTGTTGCAAATACAATTGCTTGGAACATTGGCTTCTACTTAACTGTGTGGAGTGGGGCAGAGCAGTGTTCACCTATTCGTGTGTGTGTGTGTGTGTGTGTGTGTGTGTGTGTAATTTTATACTTTCTCTGCACTCCTTTCATTTAAGATCATGTAGTCAAAAAAGCTTGTTGGAAAATCTCTTTAGGATTCTGCTTCCTTTGGTCACTACCACTAACCAGTGTGCTAAGTGGGCCATTTCTTTGGTTCTCACCACAGAGGTAGGTTATAGACCTTATCTTATCTCTCTGAACATGCAGAAAACTATGGCCTTGATATTGAGAGGATTTCTAAGGCCACTTCCTGCTTGGCTAAACAGTGAGGCAGTGGAGAAACAAGATATCGGGGAGGGGAACTTTATTATGGGGTAAACAATGGAGCTGGAGTGTGAAGGTAGGGCTTATCCTTTGCCCTCTGAATCTCATTTCCACCTTGTAGACAGCAGGACTAAGATGAGAGAGTTCGGCTTAGTCTCTCCACCTTTACCTCACCTCAGCTCCTCTAGGAAAGAGAACAAGTCATTTTGTAATTTTCTATGTAGTCATACTGTGCAGATGTTTTTTCTTCTTCTGGAAATGAAGGTGTTAATCTACCTATGCAGGTGCTCTATCACTTAGCCATGCCACCAGCCCTTTTTATGTTTTGTTTATTTTTGAGATAACATCTCCATTTCTGTCCAGGCACTTGCCTAGGCTTTGCATCCCCAATTTGCCTCTTGGAGGCTTTTCATTGTAGCTGGATGACAGGAAGATTCCACCACCCTTAGTTTCTTCCATGGGTTTTCTGCCCTTCCTGACTTGGAACTACAGTCATCCTGATCAAAGCCAATCATGTAGCTGGATGATAGGCACCAAATGATTGGTTGAGAAGAAGTCTTGTGTGTATGTTCAGGTGGGCCTCAAACTGGCATCCTTCAGATCTCAGTCTCCCAGGTAGCTACCATTACAAGCGTGAAATACTGTTGCTCATCCTGAGAGCTTTGTGTGTGAAAGTCTGCATTTTAAATTCAAGTTATCTGTGAATATGTTCGATACATAGATAAAATAACTCATTTCCTAAACTTTAGAATTCTCTTAAGTTCTCCTAAACTTGGAATGCTACGGATCTAGATGATAGCTTAAAAGTTCACTTTTATTTGAGTACTTTTGTTGGCAGAATAACTCCTTTCCACCCAGCCTTCCTTTAGTTGATCTTAAGTAAAGTTCTCCTCATATCACTTTTAAGTATCTAAGTAGGATTTAGACTTTCTACCTATATACACAGTATAACTACAGTATGAAATATGTTGGTCTCCAGGGGTGAGGCAGGCAGCATCTTTATTTTCCATTTCTGTAGTTCTTCCATAAACCCATGGAAAACCTACAGATAGCTGTCTTGGGTAAAGATGTAGTTCAATACCCTAGGAAGGCTTTCCCCCTATGTAGTAGATCACATGTACTTGGGAAATAATGATGTCACCTTGTCTCTTCCACCACTGGGAGGTATAGTTTGTTCCCAGTCATTCTCAAATCAGGTGCTTCCATCTAGATTCTTTCCTGGAGACTTTTTGAGATTGTTTCTTGTATTAGATCCTGGGTCCTTCATAAACTCTAGATAGATGCAGGTCAAGCTCCCTCAAGGGTCTTCTTGGAATACCTTCCACTTGACATGAAGGAAGGAGGGATTGTCCCTCAACATCTACTTTGGTGGGGAAGGGACAAAGAGAAAGCGAAGCGCACAGAATTGTAGCAAATCTCTGCTACAAAGAGAGAGAACTTGTCTCTCTTTCTAACTTCAACTCTCTTACTCTTGAAGACGTAGATGATTGAGATTGCAGAACAAAGTTTTGTCCATGTCCTTTGCAAGTATATGTATCAGGGTGGATATCTTATTATATACAATATATATTATGTAATTGTTTGCCCAGAACCGCTATAACCTCCTTAAGGGTAGCAAGTTTTGTTCTGCATATTTATATTCCTTATGACTCTAGCACAGAGTCCCATGGAGGAAGTGCTGCATATATGAGTGATGAATGAATGAATGAATGGGGGCACGCGTGATCACCACCTGCCTATCCCAGTGAAGGGGAATGGCTAGCTCCTGTTAAACTGAGCACACTTTCAAGTTACCCTCCCGAATTCTGCTTCTCATGTAAGTACTGTTATTAAACTTGTAAATACTTAACAGAAGGCTATTATTTTGGCACTGAATGAACTCCCTTTGTCTTCTGTCCCGTGAATATCCTAACCACTTTGTCACTTTGATCTAGGGGGCATTTCCATCCTCAGAAATGCAAAGGAGTTGGCAACTGCACAAAATGTGTTCTATTTCCTATTGCTGTAAAAAAAAAAAATCCATTGCTCTTGAGGCTTTGCCCACCCCCTTTCATGGTAATGTGTAAGCCACTAAATTGCAGTTACTGGCTGTGGCCATGGCCATCAAAAAATCGTGAATGCCATGTCGATTTGAGGTTTGCTCCACTAAAGAGTCCACAATGGCTTTACTGTAACTGGGTTAACTAGAACTTGGCAAACAGCTATCCAAGGAGGGTGATACCAGGCCCCCTCCCCCTTCCAGGATGCTGGCCTGATCTTCTTGTATTTGTGCAACTGGCCCATCCAGAGCTCCAGTGCAGCCGGGCGGAGGGCCCCAGGCGAGGGGAACGCTCTCTGGGTCAGGTTGTCCTCAACACAGCCGCTCTTCCTGCAGTGTGAAGTAGGTTACAGGATAGCTTGTTTTCTTTTGCTGTTTGAAATACAGCGTTTGAGGTCATGCTCTGAATAATCTTACTTGTTAGAAATGACTGTCATCCTCTCGAAGCAGTCACAAAGAAGTACATTTAAATTAAATTCAGCCAAGCAAGAGCTCCTTTACAAAATCAATGGAGTCAGGCATTTTTTTTTCCCAAAGAGATATTTTTAATATATAATATTTCAAGGGATAAATCAGCAAAGATATTGCAGAATTGAAAAGGTGCTGGGCCACTCTTTATAATACTTTGAAACTATTTGGTTACGTTTGAGTAGGAGTAAAGACATGAGATAAAATATTGGATGAACTTATCTTTAATGTCCTTTAATATTTAATACCATTTTATACGGTGGCCTTGTCTGCCAAGCAGAAAACTTATGCCACTACAAAGAAGCCTACCTACTTGCAAGGGTTGCTGAAAGACTACCACATGGTTCAGGCAGAAGAGAGTTTATCAGGAGAACCAAACTGCCAGCCTGCACTAGGTGTAAGAGAAAGGAGTAAAGGCAGAGATTATATAAGGAAAGGTGAGGCGTGGCCCAGGGGATGTGGAAGTGATCTCAGAGGATGAAGAAGTGACCTCAGAGTCTGGGGTCCTCTCACTGACTTACAGTCAGGTGATTGACAGTCTGGTGATTAGTAGTTTCGGGCAGGTGATTTCTGGTAAGGCTGTGTGCTGTCCTTCATAGAAGAGGAGGCGGGGGACAGGGGCTGTTCTCCTGGACAGACCTAACACCAATTTTTTTTGTCAGTCCTGGAACTTGAACTCTAGGCCTGAGAGCTGTCCCTGAGCTCTTCAGCTCAAGGCTAGCGCTCTAATACTTGAGCCACAGTGCCACTTTTGGACTTTTGGTGGTTAATTGGAGTCTCATAGACTTTCCTGCTTGGGCTGGCTTTGAACCACAATCCTCAGAACTCAGCCTTCTTAGTAGGTAGGATTACAAATGTGAGCCATTGCCACTTGGCCTAACACCTATTTTTAAAATATTATTTTTCATAGTATTAAAGTTAAATCTCATTTTAGTATTCAAAGGGCCCAATCTTTACTTGGATTCATCAAAGTCATCATAATTTACTGTTCTGTATACCCAAACTCTTCCATTCTGTTCTCAAAGTAGGTCTTTAAATATCCAGATCTGCCAAACTTTGTCTTTTAAAGTCAAGAAAGGAAAGTGCCATTTTAATAATTTGCCTTGTGGTTGTTCTGCTTTAATTAAAGCAAAACCCTGTTTAATAAGCCTAATGATCAGGTTAATTATTAATATACACTGCAAATTAAACTCATAGTCATTCACCTTGTCTATATGATCAGCATTATCATTGCTGTAGGCACATGTGCTTCTTTGTTATCACTTCCGTTTTCAAAACAAATATGAGGGTTTTTTTTTTAGGTGATCAGGTTATGTTGATCAAAGTTGTTATTCTACTTTATTTTTAACTTCACCTAGAGCAAGGTTTCTTTTTTTGTATTTCCTCTTCCAATTTTAAGATTCTTTCTGTGTGTTCAACACACACCCTTTAGCTATTCACTTTATGCGACACAAGGATTACATTTCACTTTCTTTCAAGGTCTTCTTATGTCTTTGTGCCATCATACCCTTCCAAGCCCCATACTCTTCCAGCTGGTTTGACTTTGAGGAGCCATGATCAACATCAAGGGCAACATCTCTAACAACTCTATTTCTCCTCAATGCTCTGAAGCCTACGTGAAGATAGAACTTTTTTTTTATGACAAAAGATGATGTGTTGGGGCTGGGGATATGGCCTAGTGGCAAGAGTGCTTGCCTCGTATACATGAGGCCTTGGGTTCAATTCCCCAGCACCACATATACAGAAAATGGCCAGAAGGGGCGCTGTGGCTCAAGTGGCAGAGTGCTAGCCTTGAGCAAAAAGAAGCCAGGGACAGTGCTCAGACCCTGAGTCCAAGCCCCAGGACTGGCCAAAAAAAAAAAAAGATTATGTGTGCTATTATTGTCTCATATCAGCACAGTCATCAAATTCTTTCTGAGTCCTTTCTCTCTGTCAAGGCAGTTCCCCTCTGAGGACCCCTTCTGTCTTTACTATTTGCCCCTGCGTGTTAACTACTTCAGTAGTGTGAGAGTTGGCAAGGTTAAATTTCTGACCCCCCAACCCCCCAAAATATTTTTTAATTCATTGGCAGAAATTTATGAATCTAGAAATTCGGATTGGCTGGAGTGATTTCAAATAGCACCTGGGAAATATTTCACATATGGGATTCTGAAGTAGTCACACTTTGGTGAACACTGGCTTTTGTCTGCTTTCTCTGTGGCAAAGCCAGATTTGTGGCTTAGAATGCTGTTTAAGCTGAACTCAAAGGGGAGTGTTAGGTGGGGGTGTGAGAACAGCCCCTCCCCTTCCTGTTCATGAAATACAGTGCTTAGCCTTATAAGTAATCACCTGACTGTGAGTCAGCAAAGGACCTCAGACTCTGAGGTCACTTCCATATCTGCTGTAGTCACACCTCCTGCCTTTCCCAATATAGTCCCCCTCACTCAGTCTCCTCCCTCTTTTTTTTTTTCTCTCTCTCTGCACACCTCCCTCTTGTGCAGGCCAGCAGTTTGCTCTCTTTTCCAATAAACTCTTTCAGCCTGAACCACATGGTGGTCTCCTTTCAGGAACCTCAGGGAGGGCAGAGCAAATATGAGAGGGTGACTGAAGGGCAGTGTTAGGTTTTTTAAAGTAGGTAGCCGGTAAAGGAGAATGCCACACGGTATTCAGGCAGGAGAGAACGTTTATTACCGAACTGCTGGCCTGTGGCCGAGATGATCCATGGCCGGCAAGAAGGGAGAGATGGGGCGACTCCCACCCAGACCTGTCTTATCTAGGGCAGGGGCAAGGGGTGTGGCCAGGTGGATTAAGATATGACCTCAGGGAAAGGGGAGGTAACCGCCTCCAGGTCTGCTGTTTACCCAGGAAACTGGGTGGAACTTAATGAGCTGGGGGCATCTGCATGGAGCCTTCCAGGGACGGACCTTACAGGCAGATGCTTTCATCTTTTGAAAAATAATTCAGGTGACAGAGAAGTTTCCCATCTTACCCTCCTTTAGATACGTTTTTGCATCTTATTAATAAGACAAATTTACCACAAGGTGAGGTGGATTGGCTCATTCTAGGGGCAGAATTAGATACATGTCCCGGGCTGGGAATATGGCCTAGTGGCAAGAGTGTTAGCCTCATATACATGAAGCCCTGGGTTTGATTCCCCAGCACCACATATATAGAAAACAGCCCAAAGTGGCGCTGTGGCTCAAGTGGCAGAGTGCTAGCCTTGAGCAAAAAGAAGCCAGGGACAGTGCTCAGGCCAAGTTCAAGGCCCAGGACTGGCCAAAAAAAAAAAAAAATGTAGATACATGTCCCATCCCTCATTTTCTTTGATATTCTAGCTAGAAAGACCCTAGTTGGTGAGTGATTATGATCTGTGTGTCCATGTGCATGCCATTTGCTGCCAAGATGCCTCAACCCTGAGCTCAAAGAACCCTAGCTCTGGTCCAGAAGGCCACTGCATGATTTCAATGGTATCTGTTCTTAGAACCCTAAATTTAGATGATTTGTCTTTGGAACCATGTGAAATTTACTGAATAAAATACTGTATTTTGTATGCTTACGTGTTTAAATGTAATCCAATAAAATCATTAAAATATAGCATTTCCTTTAATATTGCAGAAGTAGATTGTTCTACTGTGTAAACATGTTTAGAAATGTAATAATGAAAATTATCCCTTTGTAAAACTAATGTAATCTAATAAAAGAGACTAATAACCATTTACCTACATACTGATAAGTTTACAGGACATACTGTTTTTTGTAAAACTTTGGAAAACGTGAGTAAATAAGCAACTGAGCTGTTCTTGAGCGTGTGTGTGTGTACGCGCATGTACGCACACGCGTGCACATGCCTGTGCATACACCAGTACTAGGGCTTGAACTCATATTTGGGTGGTGTCCCTTAGCTTTTTATGCTCAAGGTTGGCACTCTACCACTTAAGCTACAGTTCTGCTTCTGGCTTTTGCAGATAAGTGTCTCACAGATGTTCTTGCCTGGGCTGGCTTTGAGCTATGTTCCTGCATTCTCAGCCTCCTGACTAGCTAAAATGATAGGTATGAGCCACTAGTACCTAACAGATCTTGGGGATTCTTTAGTTTAAATAGTGATCCTATATTGATTTGGTTTTCTCCAGCTACTCCAATATGAGTTTCTGTCTAGGTTTGTAGATGTGGGCTGTATTTGGGCTAGCATTCTACCACTTGAGCCACAGCTGTACTTCCAGCTTTTTCTATAAATATGGTGCTGAGAATCGAACCCCAGGCTTCATGTATGCTAGGCAAGCACTCTACGACTAGGCCATATTCCCAGCCCCTGGGCCAGAAATTTTGACATTAGGAGGTAGCTGACAGCCATACTTGAAAGTCTAGAGAGAAGAAAAATGGACTCAGCTCAGAAGTACAAACTCCTTGATCTGCCAGTTTGGATGATTGATATAGATATTCAGAGGGAACATTTTAGAATTATTTAAATATGAGCATTTAAGATGTCCAGCTAAGCAGAGTTATAGTATTTGTAAAACACATGACAGTTCCTGCCACTCAATGTTAAAGTGGACATTAAAGCAGGTCTTGCCAGTAGCTATAAGGCACTAGCTGAATGATGAGGATTTATTTAGCATGACTAATCTTCTGAAAGGATTAGAAAGATTAATAAAGGGCTTGACACTTAAAAATAGTGCTTGGAGGACACAAGAATGGGATAATGTCTCACTGAGATAAGCTAGTCATCAGGTGTATCAGTCAGTTTTCTGCTTTTATAACAAACTGGCTGAGATAAACAATTTCTAAGAAAGAAGATTTTATTTTATCTCACAGATTTGGAGGTTTCAGTCCATGGTCAATCAGTTGGCCCTATTGCTTTAGGGCCTGGGGGGAGGCAGCGTGTCAGATGAACTGTGTGTGTGTGGTACTTATTTTTAGTCAGCCTAGAAGAAAAAAAAGAGGATAGGGCAGGGTCCCAATAGGTCATCCAAAGATTTGAACTAATCACCTAACTTCCTCCCCTCAGGCCCTACCTTTTTTAAAACATGAATCTTAAGGGAAAACTCCAGATCTAAACTACAGCTTCTGACCTGAGCTGGAGTATAAAAGAAAAGGTGATGAACTAAATATAGGACATGGGTGTCACTGTAGGTTTACCCGAAGCTAACTTAAATTTGGGTTTTATGCATCACTCAATTAGAATTCTTTACTTTTCCCTAAAGACAGATTGGTTTATTTCTCTAGACTTAAAACTCTTGCACGATTTCTCGCGGTGTATGAGCCTGTCATCTGGCTTTACCAACTGCCTCTCTTTAGTCTCTACTACTTCTCTTAGCCTCAACAACTTCTTCCTTCTTTCTTGCACATGCAGAGGTCTTGCTATTCCCTCTTTTGCATTTGCAAGACACTTGATCTTCATCCCATCTTTAACTTCCTCTACTCTACCCTTGGCATTCAAGTATTGGCATGAATGATTTCCTCAGAGGCCTTTGACTGCCCATTCTGGAGTTATAGTTCTCTCTCCATTGTTCTTATATTTTGTTCTCATTCCTCATAGTTCACACACTATTTCTCACACGCTTTTATGAGGTATACTTACACTGCTCTTACTTCTTTGTTGTCTCTTTTGTCTTTTTGAATGTATTTTCCAGGAAGACAGGTGACTTTGTTGATGTGCTGCAAACAATACTTAACTCTTGACAGGCATCTAATGAATATTTGCTGAATAATTGACTAAAATAATTTCAAACTCTAATGGAGAAGAGAGCCTACAAGTAATATATGTGAACAAGAAGAAAAGCAGCTCATTTAAATTCTTAGCAATTCAGAATTCTTAGCTACAAAATGCATGTTATAACTGATTTATTTTGCAGGATTATGTGTCAGAATCAATCATTCAAGAATAAGTACTTTGTAAGCTCACAATTCATGTTAAGATTATGAGAGTTGATATTCCAAAAAGGTAATACTAAAGAGGATAATATAAAAGTTCATATGACCATCTAGAAGATGAATAACTGATACTAAATGCTAATGATATAAAGAAATTTAGTATTAGTCCAAGGTTGTGCTGGTTTAATGCTCATTCATTCTTGAGTACCAAATGTTATATAGCAGAAATATCCACTTAAACTTGTGCAGAATTTATGAACCATCCCCTTACTTTGCTTTGTGGGGGGAGAGGGAAAGCTAAAACTTACTGAATCAGTGAAGAGAAACTAGTTTTCTATTTGTCTAGAGATCATTAAGAGGTCAAAGAAAGGAAGAGAAAAATCCAAGATTTAAAATATGTCTGGCTTGACATTTATGATTCTTTTCTTCTCCCTCTAAGTGTTTATAAAATCAATATTATAGAGGGTTATATCACAATGCTTTAAGTGCACTGGATTTCATAAATGAAGGATCTCTGTTGCTGAGTTTTATCTTTACACATTACTAAAAAGCTTTATAAATTTTCAATTAAACGTAAAAACTTACCATGATGAATCTAAGCACATGCATTATTTCAATTTAAAAAAAACAGCATCTCTCTGAAGAATATGACAATGTCCTTGCCCTCTCATTCCCTGACTCAGGGTTGTTTGGATTTGTTTTGTAATCTTGAGTATAGTACCATGAAAAATTTACTGTATTATGAAAAAAGGTCGAGCTTTACTTATAACTCAACACTCTGTAGTTTGTTTAAAGAGAGGTTGGCATCATAAAGACTCCACCTGGGAACATCCAGTTCCTCTTACACTTGCTATTGTTCTTTGTGTTTATTGAAAAGTAAACTGAATCATTCATACAAGCCTATGTGGCTTTAATTCCTCAGAGTTGAGATATGATTCACTGTTTGCCAGTCATCAGACTAGAAATCAGTACTGGCTTATGACCAAGGGGAAGATGTGAATTCAAGGAAATAAGTTTTTCATAATACTAATTTTCCCCCAAATTAAAGAAATGTTTTCTTTTTCATAGGAAGATGATATTATTCCTATAACTCGGGGCAAATCATCTTTTATGAAATGAGAGATGGTACATGGTTTTATATGGCAACCTAAAATGTACTCTAAAGCCTTCTGAGTTTCTGTTAAGCTTTTATTTGGATACATTGGAATACACAGAGAGAAGTACAGAGAATCCATATGAACTCAACCATTAGTGGCATATGATCAATACTTTTTGTCCTACCGTACCACTACCCTTCCTCTTTCCTCTGTATTTTTTTTATAAAAAAGAAAATGCATGGTATCTTTACACACATAAGTATCTTAGCATTCAACTCTAGAAAACAGAGGGTGATTTCTTCACATTTATATTGAAATTGTAGTGGTTATGAAACCCCAAGTATATAAAATCCCAAGTATGGAGCACTAAGACTCTATAAGGTTATTTAACTCCCCTATGTTATGGATATGGGGGAGGGGAGAGGAAGGTGATGAAATCCAAGAAAAAAAGAAACATTTCGCCACCTGGAACCAGTAACTAGTGGGACTATTATTTCAACCTTATAATTAAAAAAAAAATTTTTTTTTCTTTCTTTTCATTTTTTGGTCAGTCATGGGGCTTGAACTCAGGGCCTTGGTATTGTCCCTGAGCTCTTTTGCTCAAGGCTAGCCCTCTATCACTTTGAGCCACAGCACCACTTCTGGTTTTCTAGTGGCTAGTTGGAGGGAAGAGACTCATGGGCTTTCCTGCCCAGGCTGGCTTTGATCCCTGATCCTCAGATCTCAGCCTCCTGAGTAGCTAGGATTATAGGTGTGAGCCACCAGAGCCCAGCTTCTGTATAGCTTTTTCTGGAACTAGAACATGCTCCAGACTTGTCTTAGAGATCCCTGTCCCAGACGTGGTATCAGCCCAAGGGTCTTTTACTGGAGAATGACATTAGAAACAAGATGGAAGTACTGAATGTAGAAATAGCAATATTTATATCATAGAAATCAGTCTACTTGATGGAAGGTAAGGGATCAATAATCTAATGAGACAAAGAGCAGAGAAGAGAGAATGGAAGAAGTGAGTTAGACAGTGATAGGGACTGAGTGAAGAGAGATGAAGATTAAAAACCTGCACCTATGGGTCACCCATCTGGGATGACGTCCATGAATGTGCCTGGAAGTTCAATATATCTGTTTCAAGTTGGTGATGAGACACTGAGGAAAATCTACACAAAGCTGACTTCAAAAGTGAATATCTACCCTTCCTCTCTCCACTCATCTACATAGACTTTATTCTGATAAACTTTTTGCCTTAGCTTTCTCACTGAAATCTCTTTTTTTAATTTAAATTTTATTGTAAAGGTGATTTACAGAAGGGTTATAATTACACAAATAAGGTAATGAGTATATTTCTTTTTGAACTGTGTTACCTCCTCTCTTATATTCTCCCACTTCCCTCCATCCCCCAAGTTGTAAAGTTCATTTCTAACATAGTGTCTAGTATCACTGTTGAATTGGTTCACCCTTTGTTCCATCATTTTTGTGATTCCCCTTCCCTTCCTCAAATCAGATATACTTATATACAAGACAAAGGGTACAGATTTTTTAAAAATGTGGCAACAGGGAGTAAACTAAATGAGAAAAAAGAAAGAAACAACTGCAAACAGTACAATTACAGAAACCTCTGGTTTCCATTTCTTGGAGTTCATTTCAATAAGCATCATTTTGTATGGTCATATTTACTTAGCTATTGAGCCCTTGTGATCCTCTCCTAAGAACATCCTCCTTTGTTCTCAGTGTGTGAATGTTTAGAGTGCTGTTTAAACAATCATTTTCAAATGTAATTATTTGTTTTTTCTATCCATTGGATTAACTTGTAGATTTATAGACATATTCTAATTATTACAAATGTTTCTTTGGGTCTGGCTTACTTTGCTTAATATAATATTTTTCGAACTCTTTCTATTTCCTTATGAAGGGGCACTGCTGTTCTTTCTGATGGAAGCATAGAATTCCATTATGTATATATTTAAAAATGGAAGTAGGAAGATCAAGGGGATGGATGGGGCTGGGAGATTTGAGGGAAAATTATGAATAGATGACATTGCACAAGATGCTTTGTACTCAGAAATGAACATGTTGAATTTTGAATTAAAACCCTTCTAAACAACTACTTAAACAACAAAACAAAGCCTATGATTGTAAAAGTAAACCAATTTTAAAGTTTAGAATATAATCTATCAGCCTCCTTTGTGATTAGAAATATAGTCACTTTACTTACCTAACTTTGCTTTATTTTACATTCATAGAAATAGAATTCCTTGGCCTCATTTTTCTATTTCATAGAACATAAAATAAAACTCAGAAGGATGTTTTATTAGAAAAAAAAGAGAAAGTGAATATTCTAATAGACAATTCAAGTAGGGCCTTTTAAATCTGACCTTTTGGACTCACCTTCCTTTGCATCTTTGTGCTGGGTTTTGTCTTTTTGTGAATTAAGTCAACTAGGCACTTAAAATAAATGAAAGTAATAATGGTACTGATAAAGAGAGAGGTATTGTTTGGGATTTGGAAGTTCCCATAGTGTTTTATTATGATGATTCTTCTTTTGTATCAGACAGAGAAAGCCAGGATTCTAGGCTTGCAAGTGGCTGTGGTGGAGAGATTAGGAGGGAGATGTGTGCTAGTAACAGTGGAGCCAGCAGGAAAGCCCTGCTATTTGGTCCCTTCCATGCCTAAGTGCAGAGTCTGCAGTGTGGAAGATTGTAAAGGGAAATCTGCTTAATAGGGGAGCAATGGAGTGGGCAATCTTGTTACACTTACATTAACTATATGTGCACCTCACAAAATATACTTGGAAAATGCTGGCAGACACATTTTTCAATAATAACAATTCTAGAGTGCAGGTTTTCTCTCTCTCTCTCTTTCTTTCTTTTTTTTTTTTTTTCAAGCAGTTAGAGATTTTGAATCGTACTGTAGCTTAGCTGCAAGTTACTAAAAGCTCCCCTGAGTCAGCTCCATAGTAAAATGAAGTTTCCCAAAGTTTGGTTTAGCACTGGTAGGGAACATCATAACTCAAGAGTGGTTGATTCAATTCATTTAGAAGACAGGAAAATGTTTTGAGTCTCTCTTTTTATTTGCCCAAGGTACCCGAGGGCTTGATGTAATTAATTATACATTGTTGAACTTGGAGAATCCCTTTTATCTTATGCTAAAACCTATGAACCAGGAGGAAAATATGGTCCAGTCTATTCCCAAATACATGTAAATGACATTGCCCATTTGATCTATAAATCTTTACTTTCTGGTTTACTTCTCTCTGGAGACTGGACAGCTGGCACACTAGGACTTGTGCTGGAATTTACCTAACCATACTCCCTGTAGGGTCATCTGTTTATTGTGCTTCATAGGGACTAAGTTGTAGTCCTTCTTCTTCCATCCCCTATTCTCCCACTAAGTCTACCAAAAAGAAAATACATGTTGAAATCCCTAGTACCTCAGAATCTAATTGGGTTAGAGACAAGTGATACTGTCTAGGAGACTGGGGTCTTTTCTTTTCCACCAAATAAATAATTTTGAGGGAGGGGAAATGGGACTACAGCTAAAGTTTATTTGGTTTTCTTTGTTTGTTTTTTGTTTTTTGCCAGTCCTGGGGCTTGGAATTCAGGGCTTGAGCACTATCCCTGGCCTCTTTTTGCTCAAAGCTAGCACTCTGCCAACTTGAGCCATAGCGCCACTTCTGGCCTTTTCCATATATGTGGTGCTGAGGAATCAAATCAAACCCAGGACTTCATGTATACGAGGCAAGCATTCTTGCCACTAGGCCATATTCCCAGCCCTAAAGTTTATTTGAAAGGGCTGACAAGTTGCAAGAAAACTAAGTAAAGCCTCTTAGCTCCTGGTGGGTTGGTACAAGCCCTCAATCTGGACTCCTGGCTGGAAGGGTCAACTTATGGGATATGAAGTCTTGTCCATTTTCTTTCTGGGCAAGGCAGAAGGGAAGAGGGAGAGAAAGGAGGAGGGGAAAAGTACACACTTCTCAGTGTAAAAGAGACAGAAAAAGGTTCAGAATTGGTAGCCAGTGTAGGCTTGTTAGTTTCTTCCTTATTTAGGTTCCTTTTGGGTAAGTCTTGGGTGTTCTAGAATCTAGTTGGCTCACTAACCCCCTTCACCCCAGTGGAATGGGGGCCTGCCCCTGCATTTCTTGTGTCATCAGGACTACTTACTCATTTTCCAGAGTCTCCAGGGAGAAGAAGGGGAGTTAGCTCCATCTCTCAGGGTTCCCAGGAAAAGACATGGATGTCACATCCATAGGCTTGCTGTCTTTTCCTGCCTCCCTAATCTCTTCCTTTGTTCCTCCACTCAAAGGGTCTTCAGAAAGGCAATTAAATAAAAGTGAGGTCATTAGGGTAGGTCCTAATCAAATTTGACTGCCTTGAGAATAGAAAAAATTGAAGCTGGCATGTATTGGGGTAGACATTACAAAGAGATAGAAGGTGATACCAGTTCATGAGCTGAGTGGACAGGCCTGGGACAGAACATTCCCTTTGGCCCTTGGAATGAATCAACTTGCTGTGCCTTTGTCTCACACTTCTACTCTTCAAAATGATGAGGAAATATTTTTTTCCTCTGTAGTACTTTATTATGGAAACTCAGGTGAACCAAATATAGTGCTATGTGGAAAAATTACAGGAATCTTCTGGAAGGAAGAGGAAACTAATATTTATTGTGATGAGAGATATTGAACCAGGAAAGGGAAAGTTTTTTTCAATCTTTTCAGTCATCATAATTATCCATGAGATGAACATCAACTTCATTATATTGGTGAAGAAGCTTGGAAAGATTGGGTAATTTGTGTAAAACCAAAGAGCTGGTGTTGGAATAGATTTAAAATGGTGTGTCACCCATTCCTAGTCATTGAAAAGGAAAGGAGAGCAAGCCAGCCCAGGCTGAACTCTTGCTGTATTTCTACTATAATTTTTGTAAAGATATACTTAATTAAGTGGGAGTAAGGGTAAGCCCAAGGAAGCTTTGATCTGGAACTAATCCAGACCCTATGATGGAAGGAACCCCCAGGACAACAAACTTGAAAATCCAGGAGTCACTTCAGTCTCTCACTAGATGGTGCTAGAGCCTATATCTATATCACAAGGCCATAGGGTGCTAGCATTGTAACTTTCAATTCAATACTATTTTTGGTGCTTTGGCTATATTTTTTTCCTATTGTTTGTACTTTTCTACTTATAACTGAGAAGGAAGTTTTCAATATGGTTGAGTCACCCACCATATTGGTATAGTAGGAAATACATGCCACGATCATAAAATAATACATTATCCAAATAAGCAGTGGATATATTTTTATTATTATTTATGGAAAAAACCTTAACATACTAATTTGTGGTTGAATGCATAGAGAACAAGGGATTTCAAATTCTTCTATCTTTAGTACCAGTGATTGATTCACTCTGGAAAGAAGCATATAACTGCTTTCTGCCCTAGTTTTCCCATTTATAAACTAGAAATAAAATGTGGGACACTTTACTTCAAAAGGCACTCAGAAGATGAATGAGGTAGTGTCTCTTAAAATACTCTGTGGTTGTTGAAGAAATAGAGTTATATTCCTTTCGTAAATAGCACAAGAGTGATGAGGCCCACAACTTGACTTTGACCCATCAAGGCTTACTTAAATCATTTAACCCTACTTGCTCACAGATTATTCTTGAATAGCTTTCACTGCTATTTTCCTTAGTAAGATAAAAGGGCAACCACATGATGGAAAAAGTACCATTTTGAGGATGGATTAATGGGTGTGTTTCAGTTCTGCAAAAGGAGAAATTTGTCCTGCCCTCCAGAAGTCATTTCATCTCTATTTTTTTTCCAAGCTCAAATGGTTTGCCATGGGTAACGTTTGTGGCAAGGTTTCTGCATAGTCTTTTTATTCACAGTCAAGAGGGAAGGTTTCCACTGTACTTTGATTTCAAACTATTTACCAGATGTGTTTAGAAAGGCACAAATTAGATTGTGCATTGGGAACAAAGGGCCATGAATATTTCAAGCTAAATCAGAATTGGGAAGTTTGAAATATTCTATACATTTCTAATAATAACTTACCCCAAATGATTATGTTGAAATTCTAATCAGCCAATGGATCTATATTAGAAATAGAACCTATATGAAGGAATTAAATAAGTCATAAGGGTGAAACCATGATTTGATAAGATCAATGACCCTTCAAGAAGAGACATTAGAAAGCTTTGCCCTCGTGTTTTCATTATCCTTTTCTTTTTCTGTATCTGTGTGTCTGTGTGTTGTATGTGTCTCTCTCTGTCTCTTTCTCTCTCTCCCATTCTGTTTTTCCCTATCATGAAGACACACAGTCAACTTTTATCTAAAAGTCATAAAGAGAGACCTCACTAGAAACCAACCATACTGTGACCCGGCTCTAGCACTTCCAGTCTAGAAACACTAAAATGCTTGTTGTTTAAGACAACCAAAATGTGGCATTTTTGTTACAGCAGACTGAATATAATAATACAAATACTTACCTTATTGTGATAAGAAAGGAAATAGCGTACTTTTGCTATAAAGATCCTATTTTAAGCCTCATGACCTGCCTGACCTCTGTCCTTCTGGCACAAAAGTAGACGTAAGTATGCCCGGGAAAAAAAAAAAGTGAACAAGACTGGGTTCTGTCAAACCATTATTTACAAAACCAGATAGCATCTTTCTTTGCTGTGTATCATAAGTTGTTGGTTTCCCCTTCTACTTCTGTTTTGTTTTGTTTTGTTTTGCCAGTCCTGGGGCTTAAACTCAGGGCCTGAGCACTGTCCCTGGCTTCTTTTTGCTCAAGGCTAGCACTCTACCACTTGAGCCACAGCCCCACTTCTGCCTTTTTCTATGTATGTGGTGCTGAGGAATTGAACCTAGGGCTTCATGTATATGAGGCGAACACTTTACCACTAGGCCATATTCCAAGCCCCTATATGTCAGTTCTGACAGTCACTTGCTTTTTCTTCCCACTGCTGCAAAGTGCTTTGCTATGTGTCTCTCCTTTTCCTGTCATGGGCTATATTTATTTGAAAATGTCATCTCTTTGGCCTCTGTGACTCCACAGTGATTGCTAAAGCTTTCTACTCAATTGTTTAGTTACAACCACAACCATCAGTTAAAGGATGATTATTATGGCCAACTTTTTTTCCAAATATAATCTCAGTTATTATTACAGTCCTGTCAGATAGGTATTATTATGTCCATTTTGTAGATGAGCACATTGAAGTACAGACTAGTTAAATAACGGGACAATAATAGAATAATTTGCAAGCAAAGGTAGAAAAAGTTGATTTGGAACTCAAGATCCTGTGTCTGAATCCAGAATGAATATTTTTATTCATTTCTCCTTGTTGGATGTTTGGAATGTGTGTACTGTTCAAATGTTCCTTTATTTAAACCCTCCCAATATAAAAATTATCTATATCTATCTATGTATCTATCTCTCTCACATTCCTCCAAGCTTCCTAAAAGCTGTGAACACTGGGAAGGTCAGATATATAACTTCATTAGGAAAAGTTGAATCTTTTACTTCTATGAATTTCAGAACTGTTTTTATAAGTGTGTGGGTATACAATTTTGACTTTTTTAGATCACTCATGGACTGTCTTGGTATATTTTTTCCTTTGAGTTAAATGCAGCATAACTAACTCTTAGTGTGCTTTTGTTGGTGTCTTTTATTTATTTAAACTGTGAAACAGCTTAAATAGAACATAGTAGGGAAGTAGAAAATGGAGAATAGGATGAAATAGCTTAAATAGAAAATAGTAGGGAAAATTTAGCTTCCTTTTAACTGGGCTGCACCACTCTTCCAGTCTTACCTTCTTTTAATTATAAGGGAAAATGAAAGGACCCCAAATTTCTGTCTAGGTAGAACTCATGTTAGCCTTTTATAGGCTTCACATGATTGTCAACCTTTTGAGACTTTCATGTCTTTATCTACTAAATGTGTTAATATTTCCTACTAAGGGAACTGATATTAGAACTAATATTCATAAAGTACATAGCTTTGTGTGGGGCACCTAATAAATGTTTCATAAATGTAAAGCTGTTGCTAGCATTGATCAAATGGTGAGTATTTTCAGAATGGATGTAAACCAATCATATGAAAATAGATTGTTGTTGTATTTCATGAAATGTGAGTTAGAACCACATGTCTATTTAGGGGAATGACTGTTTTGGGGTGTTTAGGAAAAATACAGTTTTCTCCTTCAGAACAAAACACGACACACTGGAAGTTCTTGATGTGATGGGTGGGCTCTTTTAGAACAATTTGCTCTGAGAAGGGAGACACATGGCTTAGTTTATCTTTAAAATACACAATTTAACTTTTAAATGAAGGGGAAAAGACTTGGGGCAAAATGTGTTTGTTTGTTTTTTTATAGTTTTTAAGACTAAACACTATGAACTTCTCCCACTGTTCCTCATATGTACTTGGTATATACTTGGGTTAATAGATCAGGTCAAGATTGCATGAATTAACTGAGTCCTTATGTCAGTACATTTATTAAGCACCATTTTGTTGGTTCAGCAACTCCCAGTATCAGAAATTGCTGACTTCAGGCAGTCCCCTTAGACAAGAAGAGGATTCAAACTGAGATTTTTTTACCTAAACTAACTTGTATGTATCAACTAACCAGTAAGGTATAAATATGATGACTTCATCTTACCTGTTTTGAAGACTATTCGTGGAAAAATAAGAATTAGAAGCAGTTTGCTATCCTCCCCCACCCCCTGTATTTCTATTGCTTTTATTTGACATAGTGTTTATACATAGGATACTAAAAAGTTTTGAGTGTAATCCTTGAAATGATTAAGTCAAAGCTCAACAATATAAACACCAGGAAATGGGTACTTGAAAGGGGTAGAGTGGGGTCAAGGGAAGGGTGGTAGATGAATGAAGAGAAGAAGTGAGGGAAAGGTAGTTAAGAATCCAATGTATATCCTATGAAATTAAGAAAAATAAGGGAAGGGTGGGTTGAGAGGAATTAGTGAGAATGTAGAAAGGGTTGAAATTAATCAAGATGCACTGCATTAATAAACTGCTTCATTGAATACCAATTCCTTTGAATAACTACTGGAAAATAATAAAAATACATAAAAACAAAGCTTTGATGCTTGAATTACAGAAGATTAAGAAATCAAACCTTCTAGAAAAATAAAACATCTTTGGATGCATTACTAATATATATATATATATATATACACATATATATATGTATATATGATTTGGGGTTTATGAAATAGTCAGGAAGCTGAGACCAGCAGAGCATATTTTACTACTCAAGTAGTAGGGAATGAGAAACAGAGGTATGTACTTACTGATGGGATAAAAAGGACAGTATCATTGGAAGTGGAAAGTCAACTGAGTTGATGGGTCTACTTGGACAGAAAAGTTTGTCAGATTTAGCAAATGAAAATACTGAATTCCCAGTTCCATATGGTTTTGATATAAATGAAAATAACTTTTTAACCTAAGTGTGATTTGAACACTTAAGAAGGTGTATTTATAGAAAACAAATGTTTTTGGCTATTGGAAACTCAAAATCAAATAGCTATCTGGCATTTTACCTAGCATTCCCACTGGTAGGAATATGATAGAGGCAGACTCCAGGCTGAGTCAGTGGTAGAAAGCAAGAAAATGAAAGGACAAGCAGACAAAAATACAATGCACTGAGAAATGAAATCTATTGTAGTATAGAAAAGCTGTTATGAGTTCCTTATTAGAAACCCAAGGATCTTCTCAAACATGGAGAGAGGTTGAATTGGGACACTAGTTTTTAAACTTGTGAGTCAAATATCAAACATTTAGCAATAGACTCCCTTTACTAATTAAAGTTTTCATCTGCCCCCCTCTACTTTTTATTGGTATCCAAACTTTCTTTAGCCTCTTGAGTTATCTACCTAAATAGATAGCTACATAAATGTTCAACTTCATATCCTCCTTTCCACCCAATATTGACATAGTTCTTTCCTAGTTCTCAGAGCCAAACATCTTGAAAGAATAGTTCCTAATATTTGTATGTGTTTGTTCTCTTTTCTTTGTCCAATGTGGCTTGGTTAAGATGACTAACAATTTCTTGACTAGTACATGAAATACATGCTTTTCAGGATTTTTTTAAATCATGATCTCTCTGCCGTATTTCACTCGGCTGATGTACCTTATCTTAGCTAGCCACGCTATTTTTTATTTTGGCTTCTGAGATATCCCAGTGACATTCACTTACTTCTCTCTGCATAGTGTTTACACCCAGACATTTAGGACATGTTTAGTCTAAAAATTTTCCTTTTATTTGATATGATGTCATGACTTCCATTAACATCCTTGTATTGATAAACTGTAGCTGTCTTTTGTAATTTTAATGATTGAATTTTGAAAGGTAAGTATCCTGATTACTTCACAAGATATATTCTTACGTTCTCAAGCTTGGTTGTTCTTTGTCCCACAGATAAATCCTATTGATTATATTCTATATGCTTTTGTTAGTGAAAGACTTGTCTGGATCTTCTTTAATTTAAAAAGATTTCAAGATAAGAATTTATGGTAAAAAATCCAACAAAATAATATTCACCATCATTTCCATCATTTTATTTGTTGTGTTTTAGAAAATGGAGAGGTTTGTGAAGATAATAGAGAGATTTTTCTCTATTGTATTTTTCTGCATTCCGTTCAGGATGCTGTAACATAATGCTATACATAGACTAGGTGGTTGGTGCACAGATGTTTATCCTCCCAAATCTGAGGCTGAAAGTTTGAGAACACGGACCAGCACTGTCAGGTGATAGCTAGGGAAGGCTGTCTCCCTGATTTGCAGATGGCTGTTTTCTATCTGTATCCTCATGTGGCAGTGAGCCACAGCTCTCTGATGTCTTCTTAGAAAGATACTGACTACATCAAGAGAACCAGTCTCGTGACTTCAATTAAACCTAATAATCCCCATACCCCCAGGCCTCATCCATAATACCATCACACTGAGAATAAGGGACATAACCTATGGATTTTTGAGGGACACAATATTCAGCCCAAAACTCCCAAAATTTTCTGTTTATATATATATGTATATATACATACATACACACACACATATATATAATATAGTGAGAATAACTATTATTTAGACTAAAAAATCAAGTCTCAATAGGAGATTTATTGTTCTTGTTTGTGTCAAAAAAAATCTATGGCATTGAGTAAGTCAATAGCAGAGAAATTTTTATTGTGTTCTTTGGGCTACTGTACACCTGGAAGAGAAAAGCACATAACCCTTGGTAAAGGCTGCCTTTCCTCACATTTTGATTTGACCTTGTGTCATTTCTCTGTTTATGGGTTTCTGGACCCAAAATAAAGTTGAGGAAAAGTCAGGTAATGAATTCAGCAGACTGAGATGAATCAGGTCAGAGTTTTTGTTCTTTTAAAATCTTGCTAGAATTGCTCTTTTCGGTGAAGTTTTTTTTTCCCTCACAGTGTAGTATAGTTTAGAATTGTGACATTTAGGAAAGAATGCTGGCTTTTGGGGGATGAAGATTACTTTCATTTTTCTTGAAAACATTGACACACAAGGACAATATAGGAATGTGAGTATTTGTAGCATTTTTATCCACCATAGTCCCTAATTAGAAATTATCCAAATATTCACAAACTATCAGATGTGTAAACAATAACTACTCTTCAGTAATGGGAAGAGGTGAGCATGCTACAAAATAAATGAACCTCAAAGACATTTTTACTTAGTGAAAGAATCCTAATACACAGCTGTGTAACTCCAAGTATTTAAATTATCCAGACAAGACAATTACTGGGACAGATAGAAGATATGGGGGCCTAGGGTGGAAAGAAGATGAATCATCAAATGAGTTTTGGGGATAATGGAAATGTTTGAAAGCTGTATTATGTGATTGATGAATACCAATCTATAGGCATTGTAAAAATGATTAAATAAGACATTGGCATTTTTAGGTGAACTTGTCTTCTGTAATAGCATATCAAAAGTATCATTAAATTGAGAACTTCTAATAAAGTATTCTGTTCTTTCTTTTTAAAAAATTTTATGTATTTTCAAAGTGGTATACAGAGGGGTTACAATTTCATACAGAAGGCAGTGTGTACATTTCTTATCCAACTTATTACTTCTTCCCTCATTTTACCTGCTTTCCCCCTCCCCATTTTCCTTCTCCCCCTTGAGTTGTACAGTTGGTTTATACCACATCATTTTGTAAGTATTGCAGTTGCATTGGTTTGTTTTCTGTTCTTTCTTAATGACTAAAACCCATATCTTAAGAAATCTTTATTTCCAAGCAGGCTAGATTTCTCTTCATTTACATTACACGGGTCATGATCTTTTCACAAATTCTTTGTAGCTCATTCAAAAGCCTTATTGGCTAAATGGACTAACATTTCTATTGGAAAGACGGAGAGGGCTATGATGACGATGCTCAGTCTGTACACTTGTCTATGACTTTCAGGCATAGGCTACTTAGAGGCATGACAGGAAGTGTAAATACATTCACGGGGAGGCACTGCATGAGGACTTTTTTCTCTACTGGCACTGTCAATCAGACAAAACTCAAGTGTGACATTGGCAAATCAGAATAATAGCCATGCTGCATTCCTATTATGAGCCACAGGGGTCTAGTTCCTGACATACTGAAATTCTTGAATGATGTCCATCAGCACTTTGCTATCGATGAGCTGCAGATTGAATATGTTCTTGTCTGAGGAACACTTTTGCTTATCCCTAAATTAGAATCCTTGGAGAAAATGCAGAGCAGGTTGAAAAGCAGATAATAAACAGTAATGGAGCAAGAACAGGCTGTGTTAGGGCTGTTAGTCACAGCAACTGTATCTGATATTTTCTCCTTAATCTGTAACTCTTGCTACCATTCTTTTGTGTGGAGGGTAAATGATGTTTATAAACTTGTCTAAAGAGCCAATCTTTCACAGGCTTTCCACATACTAATTCAGGTTATAGAATCAAATGCTTTATTTCACAAAGACAATGCACAATCAAAATGCAATTCTTGCCATTTTTCCTGTCACCTAAAATATGGGAAATAATCTCTGCTTTTTTACAACTGACATGAAAGCCGTATTTATTGGGTCACTGTGAATGATTTCTTTGAAGGACCAAGTTATTCCTTGATTGGAAGTCTAGTCCACACAGAAGGAGGCTGTCAGGCAGTGATGACATTAAGGCCTGGCTTTAGTGGAGAGGAGGGTGTGCTTTCTAAGACGTTCAGTATGTCACTCATTTCCTCATTTGTATATATTTTTGAGGCAAGTGTAAAAGTCCCAGCCATTCTGCATATAAGTCTTGAGGCAAACACAACCACTTTGGGAGCTGTGAAAGAAACTTTAAAAAGGAAAATCTTGACCTTAGGGGAATTGACATTTTTCAGATTTTGTAGGCCAGTCGTCAAAACATGATGAGTGCCAAGATAAAAAAAAAATAGCTGGTGCTTTTTGAGAGAGTTGAATATTGCTTGGGAAAGTTAAGGGGAGGTGGAGCTACATGTATGTCTTAAATTGTATCACTTTTGAAACAATGGTGAGGATATACAGTCAGATCAGTAAGAATAGTCTCACTGCTATGGAAAAAGAATATATTTGAGAGTTTGAGGAAAAAAAATGAAAGGTTTCCTATTTTCTCTGAATTGTTTTCGATGCTAAATGACAAGTTTAGATTTGATTCCATAGATCTCAGTTAACAACAGAAAGTTTTTAAATGACAGGAGACATGTATGTGGTGTGGGCTGGTTTCGACCATGATCTTTTATGTACAGGTATGTATCATCATGCCTAGCCAGAAAATAGACTTTTATGCATCAAACTTCTAGAATTTTGAGGTGGAAGAGAAAAAAATATTTCAGTGGTAGTTTTATGAAAAAAATGCTTTCATTCATCCTATAAATAATCATTTATATATAAATAAATCTATGTATAGGTATTCCTGTTTGCCAAAATTGAAGCAAATTTGAGTCACATGTGAATGTTGATGAGCATAGAATAGTGAAAAGGAAAGTCTGTTCATGTCTCTGGGGTAATATTTTATTCTACCAGGATTATATAAAAATTGATTTTGGAAGCTAAATTAAACATAATTTAAAAAATATTCAGAGCTGGTTGCATACAATTTAGTTCTAGGTACTATTTTTTAATGAGTTTCCAAAAGAGATTTTTAAACCAAAGCAGCAAGAGAATATATTTTCTCTCATTTTTTGTTTCGGTAGAAATAGACAAGTCTATTTTCTTCATTTGAAATCATTTTCAAGAGTTGTCCTTGAAATCTCCACCAAACTGAAGGCCATCAGACTTGTGTGTTAGAATGTTGTATCTGTATCTGAATTTGGACTATAAATAACTTCAAATCTATTACAATGTTAAATGAGATGAATTTTTCTCTTGAAATTTCAGATTCAGTAGACTCAATGCTTTAAGTCTATCTGCCAAACAGCCAAGATCCACTGACAGTTATAATATTTTCAAGCTTGACACAGTTAGTCTTTTCTCTGGTGTTCTGAAAATAGGCCACTTGGTCCTTCGGCTCATAAACTCAGCCAAAGCATATTTCTTTTTGAGAATCAAAGCACCTCAACATGGATCACAACTATGTTTTGATCCACATACGAATCTTCACACGGCAAAGTGAAGGAGAAAAAAAAAACTATGATGTTTTTATGACCTGCTTTTCTCACAATTGACTGCCTTGATAGTGAAGTGAAGGTCTATTATTAGAGAACTTGGCAGCATTTAGAAAATCATTGCTTGATGACAAATGGCATAGGGCCAATTTTTTGTGTGTGTGCCAGCAACCCAGATTACCAACTCAATATTCTCAGATAGCAAAAGCACACACTCCCAACTCCTCCAGCTCTACCTCTGCTCCTTCACTGAAAATGACCCTGAGAGTGGTAGTATTGAAGTATGAGAAAAGAATATTTTTACTCTACTGACTAGTGTAATACTCAGCACAAAGTAATAGTTGAATTGATTCTTTGATTGGTAGACTAATAAGTCATAAAGAAGAAAATGAAAAGTAATGGTTGATTTTTAAAAAATTTTTATTGTCAAACTGATGTACAGAGAGGTTACAGTTTCATAAGTTAGGCATTGGATACATTTCTTGTACTGTTTGTTACCTCCTCCCTCATTCTCCCCCCCTCCTCCTTTCCCTTTCCCCCCATGAGTTGTTCAATAGATTTACACTAAACAGTTTTGCAAGTATTGCTTTTGTAATCGTTTGTCTTTCTTACTCCATGTCTCTCGCTTTTGGTATTCCCTTTCAGTTTCCTAGTTCTAATACCTGTAAACACGATTTCCAATGTACTCAGATAAGATACAGAGATAGTGCAGGTACAACCACAGGAAGGGGATACAAGAGGATCATCAATAATAGAAGCTACGGTTTCACAGGTTGAAAGTAATTACAACAGTGATCTAACAGTCGTTTCCATAACATGGAGTTCATTTCACTTAGCATCATCTTTTGTGTTCATAAGGGTATAGCTACTGGGCTCTTGTGATCCTCTGCTGTGACTAGCCTAAACCTGTGCTAATATGAGGGAGACCATAGAGTCCATGTTTCTTAGTGTCTGGCTCACTTCACTTAGTTTAATTTTTTCCAAGTCCTTCCATTTCCTTACGTATGGGGCAATGTCATTCTTTCTGATAGAGGCATAATATTCCATTGTGTATATGTACCACATTTTCCTGATCCATTCGTCTACTGAGGGGCATCTGGGTTGGTTCCAGATTCTAGCTATGACAAATTGTGCTGCGCTGAACATTGTTTTGCTGTTGGCTTTAGTGTATTCTTCTTTGTGGTCTTTTGGGTAGATGCCCAAAAGTGGGGCTGCTGGGTCATAGGGTAGGTCTATGCTTAGCCATCTGAGGAATCTCCATACTGCTTGCCAGAGTGGCTGAACCAGTTTACATTCCCACCAACAATGAAGTAGGGTTCCCTTTTGGCCACATCCCCTCCAACAATTGTTATTGTTAGTTTTCTTGATATAGGACATTCTTACTGGGGTGAGATGGAATCTCAATGTTGTTTTGATTTGCATTTCTTTTATGGCCAGTGATGTAGAGCACTTTTTCATATGCCTCTTGGCCATTCTCATTTTCTCATCAGAGAAGTCTCTTTCTAAGTCTTTAGCCCACTTGATAAGGGGGCTATTGGTTCTTTGCGGTTTTGTTTTGGAGGAAGGCAATTTTTTTAGTTCTGCATATATTTTAGATATGAGGCCTTTGTCCATTGTATGGCTGGTAAAGATCTTTTCCCAATCTGTGGGCTTTCTGTTTATCTTGTGAGCTATGTCCTTTGCCCTGCAGAAGCTCTGCAGTTTGATGCAGTCCCATTTGTCCATCCTTTCTTTGATTTGTAGCCTTTCTGGGTCTTTGTTAAGGAAGTTCCATCCTTTGCCAAGGAGCCCAAGTGTTTCTCCTACTCCTTCCTTTAGTGTTTTCAGGATATCTGTTTTATTTTTGAGGTATTTGATCCATTTGGAATTGATTTTGGTGCAGGGTATTATAGAAGGATCTAGTTTTAGTTTGTTGCATGTGTTGAACCAGTTTTGTCAGCATTTGTTAAAGAGGCTGTCTTTCTTCCATCCTATTTTTTTTTAGCTCCTTTATCAAAGATTAAGTAGGCATAGTTCTGTGGGTTCATTTCTGGGTCTTCCATTCTGTTCCATTGGTCTTCAGGCCTGTTCCGGTGCCAATACCAAGCTGTTTTTATTATTATAGCTTTATAATACAGCTTGAAGTTGGGTATTGTAATTCCTCCAGCACTGTTCTTTCTGCTTAGGATTGTTTTTGCTATTCTGGGTCTTTTATTGATTGAGAGATGATCGTTTGTTCCTTTTATTATATCTGTCTTATTAAAAGCTGTGTCTTCCCTTTTCTTAAGCCTAATGTTTTTTTGCCAGTCCTGGGGGCTTGAACTAAGGGCCTGAGCACCGTCCCTGGCTTCTTTCTGCTCAAGGCTAGCACTCTACCACTTGAGCCACAGTGCCACTTATGGCTTTTTGTATATATGTGGTGCTGAGGAATCGAACCCAGGGCTTCATGTATACGAGGTGAGCACTTTTACCATTAGGCCATATTCCCAGCCCAGTAAAGTCATTCTTGTTGAAAGTTTTGTGAATCTCCTCAGGAGTTTCCCCCTTAATCATATTGGCAACAGTCTTGCATGTGACATCAAGCAAACCTTTGATATCTAAGTAGTTTGCAATCAGAATAAGTTCGAAAAGTGTTCCTTGGTCAACTTTCAGGAATTCCAAGCAGGAATAGCATCTGTGCGCTTTTCTTTGTTCTCATCATCCTCAGGAGGAGGAGGATCACCCTTGTGGTGGGTGCACCACTGAATGACCATTTTTTAATATTACTGCATTAATATTTGGTAGAGGAACTGGGTTATCATCTCCTTCATCATCCATTCTCAAATCTTTCAACATGGTCTTTATGGTCACAGATTGTTTGGCAATTGAAGTTGATGGATCAACTTCAAAAATTTCTCCATCAGAACTCTGTAACTTAATTAAAGGCATGGTGTTTGGTCTCGAAAAGATGGCCGAAACGAGTCCGCCCGGGAGCTGGGCTACGTCCGAGCAAGGAGAAGAGAAAGACAAAGACAAGGCCACTGCCCATAGCAACTTTCTTGAGACTTGTTACCACATTTTGGACATCATGGTAGGTTATGATTTTGTGAATTTTTTTTTTTTTTGGCCGGTCCTGGGGCTTGGACTCAGGGCCTGAGCACTGTCCCTGGCTTCTTTTTGCTCAAGGCTAGCACTCTGCCACTTGAGCCACAGCGCCACTTCTGGCCGTTTTCTGTATATGTGGTGCTGGGGAATCGAACCCAGGGCCTTATGTATACGAGGCAAGCTCTCTTGCCACTAGGCCATATCCCCAGCCCCGATTTTGTGAATTTTTAAAGCATGAAACATTTGCTGTGTTTTTATGACAAATAAGATCACCAGTACAATATATATCACACATGTCAACAAGCATGAACATAAGACATATCAGTTACATAGTGAGATAAATGTAGAACTTATGATCAATGTGTTCTCATGATGATTTTTTTTTTGCATATCCTCAGATTTGGGAGTATTTGATTTGATATTCATTTTGTGTGTTTGATATTCATTTTGTGTGTTTGATATTATGACAGCTACTTGCATTTTTTCAACTTTTAAAAAAATTTTTATTGTCAAACTGATGTACAGAGAGGTTACAGTTTCATACGTTGGACATTGGATACATTCCTTGTACTGTTTGTTACCTCCTCCCTCATTCCCCCCTCCCCCTCTTCCTTTCCCTCTCCCCTCATAAGTTGTTCAGTTCATTTATACCAAACAGTTTTGCAAGTATTGCTTTTGTAGTCGTTTGTCTTTTTTACCCTGTGTCTCTCAATTTTAGTATTCCCTTTCAGTTTCCTAGTTCTAATACCAGTATACACAGTTTCCAATGTACTCAGATAAGATACAGAGATAGTGCAGGTACAACCACAGGAAGGGGATACAAGAAGATCATCAATAATAGAAGCTACGGTTTCACATAGCACGTTGAAGGTATCAACTTTTTAATTCTATCATTAAATATATTTTTTCAGGAGAGCATGTTTCTTGACTTATCTACTAGATTCACTCCTAAACTTCCAAGAGGATGCCCATTTCTTGCCTTCTCAGCCCTAGAATACTGGTTCAATATTAGAAAAAGGTGGAGCTTTGGAGCATGGTGGCCACCACCATGCCAAATGCAATTGGGGTCAAGCAGAATGATGGGTACAAGTAAAGTCTTTGTGTTTTCACAGGAAGATAAGGATTAGATGTCCATGAAAAAAAAAAAGCAGTTTTGTAGCTAAAATGAGGATGGAAACCATGGTGGAAAGCAGTGATAAGATGCACTTAAACATCAGACAATGAAAAATTGAAGTCTGACAACACCAGTTGCCCCAAGGTGACAGGGAAGCCTCAAGCCCTAATAGCAGGCGAGAACATTAAAGCCATGGTTTTTCAGAGGAAGTTGGTATTATCTCCAGCATCCAGAGAAGCTGACATCAAGAAACTTTTAGCCATGTCCACAAAGATGTGTGTATAAAATGCCCATTTAGTGCTCAATTTGGTAGCAAAACTTTGTAGCCAGGTAAATTTCCATGAACAGGGGAAAGATAAATGAGTTGTGTCCTATGATAAGCAAGTAAATGATATTTAGCAACTAAAATGAATGAGCTGAAACTATATATATCAGTATGGATAAATCTCATATATAAATCAAGCATAAAGCAGACTTTGGACTCAACAGTGCTGCCAACATCTTACTGTATGTTTGTGACTCTTATGCCACCATTTATCTTGTGCACTGTTGTTTTAATCATTTTTATGTTTCTGGTGCTAAGCACAGGACATGGTAACCCACCAGTTTTTAGGAAGAGAGGAAGGGAGGGAGGAAGAGATGGTGGAATTATGCAAGATTGAGGATTATAGTAAGAGAGAAATGGTCAGAGGAATACTGGAAATGGCAGTAAGGCATAGACAATAAGTCAGAGAAAAAGAAATGAAGGAAAAAGTGACCCCGTTTGTTCTGTGTAGCTAGGAGGGTACATGTTCCTGCTGAGAATGGAAGAACTTGAAGAATGGTGGGCTTATCTTTTTTTTGAAACACTTAAATCGTGTACTAGAACCTAAGTATATTCCTAAAGCTTGAATTTAATAGTGTTGTAGGCAACAGTGATAATTCGGAAAAGTAATTGCTAATCCATTGGGCAGTAAGTAAGATAAGTTGCAGAGAAATGGTAAGGGAAAATGGACATAAAGGAAACTGTAAAGCTTTGGATAAATTAGAGACTTGACAAATGGTTGTTGATTATTGATAGGCTTGAACTGGCTTAGATAAACTTATAGCAATCATCTTATTTGTGTTAATATGAAGAATATGTGGACATAGTCATTGGATACATTACACACAAATTGTCTTCACCAACTCTGGTTACTATTCAGATAATAAAACTAGCCATAATAACTCTCACTATAGCTATTCCCAGGGCTTGCAATTAGAATCAACCTCAACTCAATTCTTTAGATTTATTCATTTAATACAGTCACTGGTATCACAGGTTCAGGGGCAGAAACGGTACTAACTATAGGTCATAAGTAATTGCATTATGACCTAATACCAAATAATTATCGGAGAATTTCTTATCCCAATGATACCTTCATATAATTCTAAAACACTTTATGTCTTCTGGAAAACAATCTTGGGATTTTAGGTGAATAAACAGTATTTTACTGTCAAACACAGATATGAGTTATAGAATTTTTAGGATATTCAGATTTTCTACATTGTATTTTCTTCATATACTACAAGCTGTAAAAACACCAAGTAAATAAAATTAAAGCATATTAGAAAAGATAAACTTCAATTAATATTTGACAGAATTCAATAATATGCATCTGGGGCCCATTGTATACAACTTTGAACAACTTTTATTATGTTTCTGTATTGTGTTTCTGTTTATTATGTTTCTGTATTAAATCTAAGAATATAATCATGTGATAAATTCTGGGAACATAAAACGGTCTAAGTCGGCATGGAAAACCATGGTTCTTGGAATTCTAGTCCAACATCCATTTTGGTGATAGATTTGAATTAAGAATGATTTTTATATTTAAACTGGTTGAAGGAGATCTAAATCAAATATTTTTTGTTGTTGTTGTTTTGTTTTTTTGTTTTTTGCTAGTCCTGGGGATTGAACTCAGGGCCTAAGCACTGTCCCTGGCTTCTTTTTTGTTCAAGGCCAGCACTCTACCACTTGAGCCACAGTGCCACTTTTGACTTTTTCCAAATCCATGGCTTCATGCATGCGAGGCAAGCACTCTACCACTAGGCCATATTCCCAGCCCCTAAATCAAACTTTTGTTTATAAAGTTTTATTGAAACACAGCCAGACTCACTCATTTACATATGCTCTATAGCTGTTTTCAAATTACAGCCTGAGTGGCAGTTGTGACAAAGACGCTGTGGCCCACAAAGCCTAAAATATTTACTCTGTGGCCCTTTATAGAAAAAGTTTGCTGACCCCTTGTCTAAATATGTTATTTTGTAATTATGTAGTACTTTTCCTCCCAGAGATTGGCATAAACAACTTTTTGACCTACTCTACAATCTTAAGGTTTGGCTTTTCCTCAACCATCATATTAATGGGCTTTCCAAAGCCACAATACAGAGAATAGAAAATTATACAACTGTCATTTTATGTAGGAAATAGTGGCAATAATCATTTAGAATTTCCTGAGCACAGTAAGAAGAGCAACTGAAAGTACACTTTGATTAGAAGTCTCTTTGACTCTGGCTAGTCAAGAGATTTTATGTAACCAATGTGTTGAGAATGTCTTCACCAATAACATGGTGGGTCATAGACAAAGACAAACAGAGCTGGTATTTCCCTAAGAACCCAGAACAGAAGTTGCTAGATGAATATCTGCTTTCTTCTTCTTTAGGGCTTGGATGCCAGTTTGTATGACTGAACTTTATCCTGTGTATTCAGCTCTTCCTTTTAGTGTTTAACAGCTCTTTAAAAAAAGCCTTCTTCCATGAAATAATTCTTCCATGAAATAAGCTGTAGAAGTTTAGGCACAGAGGTTGTTCATTTGTGTGTGTGTGTGTGTGTGTGTGTGTGTGTGTGTGTGTGTGTGTGTTTGGTTGGTGTTTAATTACCTAGTTACTTTATCCCTGACACAAATGTTTTTCTTTTTTTTTTTTTTTTACTGTAACTTCGACACCAAGTTTCTGTCTGGTTTTTGTCTCAATGTGTGGATATTAATCTGTGACATTAGACATTGGATATGGGGTGAAATGTCCCCACACACTATAAAATAGCCATATACTTAGTAAGGCACATGGGAGGGAGAAATGTCCTTGGGATCCATGGGAAAATAATTTCTCTGTCATGCTGAGGGAAAGTCTAGAAATGATGTTTTCCTAATAAAATTTATTTTCAATTACTAAATTTTATTGGAAATAATGTCTAGCACTGCTATTGGCTACCCCATGTCTTTTAAACAGATGTGATTTTGTGTTTTTATAATTGTTGGATCCTGAAATATCTACATGAGGTAGATACTTTTTTTTTTTTTTAATGTCATGGTTTTGGAGCTTTTGCTTCCTTTGATGGCAATGAAGGCTGTTTAAGTAGCCAGAGACCTAGTCATGTTCAGGAAGGTTGAAAAAGACGACCGGGAATGGCAATCTCTATTGCTTCTGGAGAACTTCAAGAGAAGCCTGATACCCTGTGCTCTACTGTGATATGCTACATAGATCCAGTCAGGCTTTAATGCGGAATTAATTGATCTTTCTGTAGAACAGATCCGTTTCCTCTGTACTTTATCTTCTTCTCTCTTTCCTGTTTTTCACCCTCTCCTTCTTCATCTCATCTTTTCTCATTTTTTCTTTGGTTTTTCCCTTCTATTTTCTATTTTTCAGGTACAATATGTACTATTTTTTATTAGTAGTCTTTATCTAGGTAATATGGCTTGTGATTACATATTAATTGAGTGAAGTGTTGGGTTTTGGATGATCAAATCCACCATCATTACTTTATGCAAACAGGGAGACCCTGAAAGAAACAAATATACCTAGCCAGGACCAACTAGAAATCTTAAAAGAAAAATGTGTAGCTATTTTATTACTCTAGTTTGTGTCTTGCCTTGCCATTTATTTGACTTTTTTCTTATTTATTTATTCATTTTTTTATCCCAGAATAATAGGGTATTAACATTCTGTTGTTGCATAACATGCTACCAAACCCTTGGTGGCTCAAATCACACTTTTATATATCATAGCTCTGTAGATCAGAGGGGTCCAGAAGATTTAGATTCTGTGTTGGGTTAAAAGGCTAGATCTTCCAAACTCACTCAGGCCATTGGCAGAATACAGTGACTCATTATTGTAGAAATGGTTCCTGGGTTCTTGCTGGTGATTGGCTGTGGTCTTCTCAGTCTTCAAAGACCATTCTCAAAAGTTCACTTCTGTGGTTCCGTCCAGCCTAACACTATCCTCACAATTTTTTTGTTGCCCTTTGAGTCTCTTTGGATATACCTTCAGTTCCATCCCTAGTACCATCAAAAAAAAATCTCAGAAAATATTATATGTACAAATACATTTGTTAAATGTATGAACAGGCAGGTTTACGAAAAGTCTTGTGATAGGCAAAAGTGGGTCCCTAAAGACTATATCAACAGAAGCAGAAACCAGAAAAACAAGACAACATCCACAGAAAAAGTTGGGGAGGGGAGGGATGTTATGCAAGATGGTTTGAAAACTATTTATTTGGCATGGTTCAGAAAGTTTAAAAAAAAGGTTTGATTGGAATATATGAAAGAAGGGAAAATATTGATGACAAGGTTGGAAAGGTAGGCAGGAGCCATTTACGGAGCAAATTTTCATGTTTTTTTGCCACGTTTTGTGCAATACAAGTCTATTGGAAGTCATTAAGTAGGGGAGAGATAATATCTGATGCAGTACTTATGAAAATCACTTAGGTCTATGTGAACAGGGAGTTGCGCTTAGGTGCGAATGGCAGCCAAGAAAGTATTCTAAGCATCCAGATAAGAAATGATGGTAACTTGGAAGATGTTATCCCGGTTTTGTTTATCTGATGAGAATTTGCTAAGCTGTGACTGTCAGTCACATATAAGAGGGCAGCACTGTCTAGGGACATAAGTCTGCATTAGCCACCATTTGTAATGTTGAGGCTTAATGGTAAATGCCATGTTCTATGGTATTTATTTTTACCAAAAGTTCTGTTTGTAGCATATTTGGTATTCATATGGAATCTGAGGATTCATTTTGAGTTGGCACTTTTAATCTATGAATTATATCTATGCTTTTTTCTTTTGGATACGATTGTATGATTTAAGAAGAGTCAACCAGACAACTTTTCTGTCTTCAGGTGAGGATATTTCTTGTTTTTACAGGCCACGGTCTCATCTGAATTAGATCAGGAAGAGCAAAGTAATGAGTCAGCAGGGACAGCAATAGAACTAAAACCTGTAATATCAAAGTAAAAAGAATTCTAATTTTGCATTTGAAAAGCATGAACAATCCATGAACCCTTATAACTGTTCCAGTTAAGGAGAAAGGGAGCTTATAACAGTAAAGATTCTGGGAATAACGACTTTGAGTTGCTCAAAGTTCTTGGCCTGTTTTTCAAATTTTAATAAATAGGCAATCTAACCTGTCTACTCTAGGACAGAACTAACGTTTTATTTGGAATCAATACAGTGTACAGTTGTAACTCTTTTATAATTTCAGCGAGATAGAAGTTACTAAGTCTTGCTATTGGACAGGGTCAGAAAATAGATAATAGGTAGGGCTGCTGAATCTTGACATCTGGAAATAATCAATTCAAGGTCAACACATTATAGTCGGAAGCAATATGAACCAGCTCATGCACAGATATAAAAAATGTGCATGAGCAGAATTCCCAAGGCAAGAGCTTGGTGTGAGAAAGAAATGAAAAGACCTATAGGCACACAGGTACACAAGTATGGGCCAAGAACACCAATGAAAAAGACGATTCTACAGTCCCATGGTGATTACTGTCTTTGATAATTTTGCCTTTTCTTTTACTGTGCTCAGTTTACTTTTAAGCAATGTTTATCACCAGGGAGGAATTGGATATATTTTAGCCTTTAGCCACAAAGATTTAGGGAGCTCTGGCCATACCTCACAATTTGCCCAGTTGCCATCTCTTTGGCCTGTCCTACTGGAAGAAAACTTGGTTAAAGAGGTCCTTAAAATTATTCCACTAGGGGCTGGGAATATGGCTTAGTGGCTAGAGTGCTTGCCTCGTATATATGAAGCCCTGGGTTTGGTTCCCTAGCACCACATATATAGAAAACGGCCAGAAGTGGCGCTGTGGCTCAACTGGCAAAGTGCTAGCCTTGAACAAGAAGCTGGAGACAGTGCATAGGCCCTGAGTCCTAAGGTCCAGGACTGGCAAAAAAAAACAAAACAAAAAAACCAACATTCCACTACATATGATAGGCCACACATCGTTTTGGAGCAGTGTAGTTGAGACTGTGGCCAGTTGTTTTTTTGTGGGTTTTTTTTTTTTTTTTTTTTTGCCTAAATTTTCACTTTAGCATGTTGGCTTTTGGAATGTTCACCAATTAAGCAGACTTTACCTGTAGGACACTGTGTCTCTGGCAGCTACTGTGTGAGCTAGCCATATTTTCACAAGTGTGTAAAGTTTATTAGCTATAGTAGTTCATAAAGATTGTTGAGATGATACCTGTAAGGGGAAGTGGGATTAATATATCTTTGTTGGCATCTATAACATTAGGAAACAGAACTTTACATTCTCCCTGTTTGGGTTCAAATATTTAATTCACCTCTTACTACCTGTGTGATCTTCAGCAAGGCACTCAATTCTAAGTTCCTCATTTTGCTCATCTGTAAAAAGATGATGACAGGGCTGGGGATATGGCCTAGTGGCAAGAGCGCTTGCCTTGTATACTTGAAGCCCTGGGTTCGATTCCCCAGCACCACATATACAGAAAATGGCCAGAAGTGGCGCTGTGACTCAAGTGGCAGAGTGCTAGCCTTGAGCAAAAAGAAGCCAGGGACAGTGCTCAGGCCCTGAGTCCAAGGCCCAGGACTGGCAAAAAAAAAAAAGATGATGACAGTGATAATGTCCACATAGGTAGTGCTTGTGTTAGAGAACTATGAAGGTTAAATGAACTGACTTCATGTAAAAGTGCTTAGAAATGTACTGAGTATTGGTAGGTTCTCAATGAATGTTAGTTACTGTGATGTAATAACATTCTGAGTTGTGCCATGATCACATCAGAGGCTCCTTGAAGCATGACATCAGCATGAAAGACAAGGAAGGGTCCTTGGAAGGACTACCTAGTTACCAGGTGCTATAAGATTTTAAGGAAGCATGTTCATAATCTTGCTTACCAATAGGACTTCACAGTGACAGAGTCTGAAAGTTAAACATCGTATGGTGCTAACACTATAAAATACTGTTAATTCTTCTGTAGGGATGGCTTCCAAATTATTAATACTCTGAAGCTGTTTGGAAATTTCTATCCAACTTCTCCAGCACCTGTGGCAAGATTGTGAGAATGCGGGGAGGACATTTGAAGGTGAAGAACGTTGCTTCCTAGTTCTTCAAATATTAACCAAACTCTTTAAAATACAGTTATATGACCAAATCTTACATTACTGCTGATTCCATTTATTTGTTTGTTTGTTTGAGATGCTAGGGATAGAACTTAAGGCCTTGCACTTGTTAGACAAGTGGTTTTCCACTGAGCTAAATCCTCAATCCTTAGTTACTTGATCCATTTACTAAACCACTATATGGTAATAATAAACACATCTACTGTGCCATGCATTAATTATTAATTAATTATTGGCACAGAGGATTAAAATTAATTAATATGTTTCTGAGGATTAAGATAGATATGTTCTAGGTACATTTCACCTAATACTAATAATAATATTTAAATCATAAATTTATGTCAGGAAAAGATTTTTAAATGATTATTATTATAGCTATAATTGAGTTATAACTATAATAAATTACAAATATATAACTAAGTTATAACTATTACTATTATTATCTGGTAGAAGACACCTAAAAACCTGTCATTCTTAATCCTCACAAACTCTGAAAGTAACTTTGATACCCATTTTTCAGGGCAGGCTTGAGATGAGGTGCTACTCATTCTTATTCAAGATCACATAGCTTGCAAGTGACAGAATTGGAACTTAGGTCCAGGATTTAAATATTATAATGCCTTATATGTAATCGGACTCTGTACCAGTACCAGTACCAGTACCAGTACTCTGTACTCTGTACTGTGCTTATGAAACAAAATGTGACAAAGGCCCTAGTTTCTGGGAGATCAGTTAAGTCCTCAGTTAAGGAACTATCTCTGTACACAATGAGTGGCGACACTTTCAGATAAGGAACACACAGTGATGACCTGCTGTTATTCCTGAAAAGCCATGATCCAAACTTTCCTCCCTCTATTCAAAATCTGTTGTTGCATATTCCTTTTGGTCAGGGGTCTGACTTCAGACAGAGGAGTTGATAATTAAATGGTTGCAGGGTTGCCAAGTGTAAAAGTCTCACGTTCTAGATAATACTTCTTGATAAAAACACTCACAGAGTGAGTGGGAATGGAGGGAGGGAATGGAGGAGAGTCTTTGAATCCATTTCATTGAGGCATGTGGATTGTGCTCTATGTGGCAATTATACATATAGCACCTTCATTTGTGCAAGGGAAGAAGTGTCCTCAACTCTGTTTTCTAGCCCTAGCAAAACTCTCCTATCTCTGCTGCTTCTTTTCGTGTTGTTAATTTGTTTAAAATTTTCTGCCAGTACTGAGCCTTGAACTCAAGGCCTTGTACTCTTGCTTGGCCTTTCTCTGAAGGATGGCATTCTCTCACTTGAGCTACACCTCCTCTTCCAACTTTGTTCTGGTTTGCACTGAAATCTTCACTTCTCAGCTGCTTGAGTAATGAGGGTTGCAGGCCTCAGCCACTGGAGCCCAGCTTCTACCTCTGCTTCTTTAGTCTGAGTTCGCCTTTGAAGGAAGGTAAGACAAAAAGCTGCAACATTTCCTAAAAGTGAACAATTTACTTTTACAGTCAAATCTGACAGTGTGACCAGGAAATCTTGGTATTTTCTTCTTCTGTGCAGATAATGAATTCAGAAAAGGATGGACACCCCCCCACTTCTAAGTTTTAAAAAAGATGTTTACCTACCCTTCTGTTTTCCAATCCAAACTGGTATGATAGCTTTCAGGAGGTCAACATTTGAAAATGGCTTTTGAAAAAGAAAACCACCCACACTGAAAAAACTATTTTCCTTCCTAGTAAATGTAATTTTAAATTTCAAAGGCAGGATTTAGGTCAGTGGTTTGGGTCATTTTTTATTTTACCCAAACTGGGCCACCCTTCCCTTATTGTGCAATCCAGAGGAATCAGAAAGATGTCAGGTAATAAAAATCTAGCAACAGAGAAAGAAAAAAAAAAAAGTTGAAACATGCTTTGCCCAAAGTCACATGCCCTGAAGTTCTGCTGACTTCAGCAGGATTGGTCCATTAGCAATGAAGGGCAGAATCTGCTCCACTGATTTTATTGTCATTGAAGAAGAGGAGATTTTTCTCACTGTAAAATGGAAAAATATAATTTATGATTCAGACTCAGGCAGACAGGCAGGCTAAGAGATGGAAACTTACCTGCCTATGGCTTTCACTGCAATGATATGCAAGTGAGCGTGGACCAGGAATACCCACGCATGACTTAGAGGCGCTCAGGTTCCAAATGACCTTTCAGCTACTGGAGCGTTGCAGCATATGGGATGTGTTTTTCTGACAGCATGTGCAAGGTCCGGTTCCTGTGCCATGGAAGGAGGATGAGGAGTGGGCCAGTGACCTTTGCAATCTGCCAATCTCTGTTACCCTTATAAATCCTTTCAGTGCAAGGCAGGGGCTAGGAAGACTACTTTTCCCCTCGGATATTAAGCTTCAGTTCACGGGTGCTGACACTGAATCTGCACTAATCACCTTTGATGGATGGATGATGAAACTAGGGACAAGGGGAGGGAATGCTGTTCCTTGGGAACTCCTTTCCAGGCTTCTTTTTTCATTACCCCCAACCAGCTATACTTGTCTTCAAATTTATACGCTTCTCATTGCCTGCATTTATTTGACCTTTTGATTGCATCTGAATATATTCTTTTCTATGCGAAAAGACTTCAGGTCTATAGTCCTTTAGCTGATTGATGAATACGCTGCAGAGAAGATTGAAAGGATCCCAAGCATACAAATATGTTTTTCTCCATCATCCCAACTTTCTCTTTATTCTAATTCTTTCTGGATGCTCAGATATTTATTTGACAAATATAACCTTGTGCGTGGCACATAGTAGACATTTAATTCACGTTTGCTGAGTAGATAGATAAAAGGTTTCTTATTCATAGAAGAGGTTGTATGTGACCGGGGTTGTGAAGGATAAATGGAAAAAAGAATCTTGGGGTCTGAGGAAGAGCAAAGCAGAGGTGTGAAAGTTGAAGCCATGGGTGCTGCATGGACACAAGGAATGGGATTAGGAAGCAAATTAAGAAAGACGTGTTGAATGAAAGAATGAGTAGTGGTCTTAGACACTGAGAAAATCTAAAGATGAACAAGCCATCCCTGCTTCATAGAGCTTGAAGTGCAATAAGGGAAGAAATGTTAACAGCCAATGAAAACCAAACATATTCACCCAGGAGATATTTATTGAATTCCTACTATAGTGGTCAGAGTTTTCCAGAGAAGACAGCAAGTAAGAACTCTCCTCTTTCTTCTCTCTCTCTCCTTCCCTCTGTTCCCCAGCTCTCTCTCTTTATATATGTATATGTATATTTGCTATTCGTCATATGGCTACGTACATAAATATGCATACACACACACACACACACACACACACACACAAGATGTAGGATTGTGAGATCTGACAAGTCTGACATATACAAAGTAAGCTGGAGCCCCAGAAAAGACTTGATGATATAGCTAGAATTGGAAAGCAAAGTGGAGGCAGAATTTCCTCCTATTTAGGGAACCCTAGTCTTTTTTTTTTTTTAAAGACCTTCAACTGATGACTGAGGGTCATTTGTATTTTAGAGGGTCATCTGCTTTTCTCAAAGTGTGTCCTAATATCACCCCAAATACCTTTAACTATATATTGTGGCCTGGTCTACCTAGCACTTCATTCTAGCCTTACGCCTACCAGGTGCCTTGTTCTGGGAACTTGGCATACAGCTGTGAATGAGACAGACGAAAATTCCCGTGGTGGAGGTCACAACAAAGATCTAAAACTCCTATTACAAAATATGGTAAATATTATGAAGGAAATAAGATAAAACTCCCACGAAACCTACTAAGTTCTGGTTAACTCCTGTAATCCTAGTTATTTAGGACACTGAGATCTGAGGATTGTGGTTCAAAGACAGCCCAGAAAGAAAAGCCCATGAGACTCTTGGAAGTGTGGTACAAGTAGGAGTCATGACTGAGAGTGAGAGGGTCTAAATTGGAACCCCAGTACCTCCTAATCTCATCTCCCAATTTCTTCCTGATCCATTGACAAATCCTATAGTTCTACCTCTGAGAAATTGCTATGCCACGATCCTGCTTACAATCCTGGTTTAGATCTTCCTTATCTCTTTCTGTAGCTATTTTAACAGTTTTCCAATCTCCCCCTTGCATTCCCTTTTTTGGTCCAACATAGATCTCTCAACTAATGTTATGTTCCTAAAAAGAGTTTGGCTGGACATTGGTTACTTACACCTGTAAGGCTACCTACTCAGGAGACTGTGATCTGAGGATTGTATTTTGAAGCTAGCCTGAGCAGAAAAGTCTGTGAAACTCGTATCCCAATTAGCTAGCACAAAGCTGGAAGTAGAGATGTGGCTCAAATGGTGTAATGCCAGCCTTGAGCAAGAAAGCTAATAGACAACAGCTAGGTCCTGAATTCAAGTCCCCAGTAGTGGCACATGAAAAGAAAAGAGAGAAGGATGAAAGAAAGAGAAAGGAAGGAAAGAAAGAGAAAGAAAGGAAGAAAGAAAGAAGAAAGAGAAAGAAAGACAGACAGAAAGAAAGATGGACCACCTGGGGTTGGGCCTGGCTTCACCTGTTCAGGCAAATCCTTAAGAGAAGTTTAGGATCTACTGGATTGTATTTTGAAACTGGCCTGAGCAGAAAAGTCTGTGAAACTCTTATCCCAAGTAGCCAGAAAAAAGCAGGAAGTAGAGCTGTGGCTTAAGTGGTAGAACACCAGCATTGCATCAGAAATCTGAGTGATAGTGTAAGGCTTTGAGAGGTACATACACAAAAATAGATTACTGTGCACAGCAAACTAATACTCCATTTAGAAGTCCAATGGGAAAAAAAAGTAACCACAGGTATTTAGGATTCATACCATGTTATATCATACCACGATGTGTGCTTCATAGCACATCATAGCACGTTGGCATATTAAAAGCCCCCCATATGAATGAATTTAAAGAAAAGACAAAAACAAATTTGTCTGATTGTACTTCATGTAAGATGTTTCAATAAAAAAAAATCAAATTGTTGGTTTTTCCACATGATACCTATGAATATGCTAAGAATAAGTGTTTAAAGGAACCTTCTATGTAGATTACTTTCCAAAACTGACCTCACTTTTCCCTTCCTTATAAAAGTTTGATGGTTCAGGAAAGGAGATGGAATGATACACAAGCTCCATGGCCTGGATGCAAGGACGCTCATGGTCTAGCTTCCACTTTCCTTCTGAGCTACATCTTAATTAAATCCTCATCCTCTGTCCTCCAAACCCTCATGATGCAGCCATTCTCCACTAGTGTCCATGATAAAAAAAAAGTGACAAAAATTATCTTTCCTACTTCTCTTCTTGCTCTTTCATTTGCCTTCCTTTTACTTCCAACGTTCTTGTCCAATAGGGATACAACTGAGCATCGTCTGTAATGAAATGCTATTTTTTTATTAAGAAAATATTAGCTTGATATCTACCTTGGACCAGTCATTGAGATCTATTTTTAAGATGGCTCTAATCAAAAATAAGCTCTCTTTCTACAATAATGCCATAGTGAGTTTTAGGTTACATTTTCTGTATATATACTGACATATTGTTTGTGTATTTATTTGTAGGTAAAGTGACTTTTTGATTTTGAACAGAGCATCTACCACAGCATTCATTGCCTTTTTATTGGTGCATTTAGATAACTTACATTAAGTTATTTAATTAATGTAATTTGACATTTTGGGAGTTGAACCTGCCACATTACTGATTATCTTCCATTTCTGCCATATATTCAAAGATTTCCTTTTTCTCCTCTGCCTTGTTTTATGTTTTTATATATATACCACAAGTGTATGAAGTTAAATTAAACTTTTTCAACATTTCTCAACTATTTACAATATACACATAGATATATAAAGTTTAAGTTATAAGAATATACACTGAAATTATATTTTGGTATTTTACATGTGAGGTAGAATCTTGCAATAATATAGCTTTATTACTTCTCTCCCATAATCTGTAATGCTTTTTTTATTTCACTTTTTTTGGCCAGTCCTGGGGCATGAACTCAGGGCCTGAGCACTGTCCCTGGCTTCTTTTTGCTCAAGGATAGCACTCTGCCTCTTGTGTTCCACCACTTGAGATATGCCCCAGATTTAATTATTTTTAACACAAGTAAGAATAAGACAGGCATGTCTTTAACATATAGCATTCTTTAAGATAAGCATTTCTTTTGCCCTTAATTTTTTTGTGTAAATCCACATTTCCATCCTGGTATTGTACTCCTTTTAATGGAAAAACTTGCCTAAATTTTTTTGAGTGATAGATGCTGATAGTTATTTCAGCTTTGGTTTCTATGAAAACTTATTTTTCATTCATTATGGAAAGAGAGTTTCTTTGAGTACAGAATACAAGGTCAACATTTTGTTATTGTTGTTGCTATTGTTTCTTTTAGGCCTCTAAAGGGGTAATTCTAATGCTTTGGAATCTATGTAATTACCAGCTAAATGTCTGCTGTACTTCTCTTCTTGATTCTTTTATTCCTTTTCTGTACATATTCCTTTTGGCTATGGCTTACCTTTAAGACTTCTATTTGGAGTTTATCACTTTGACTAAGTTGTGTCTAGGTATCTATTTGTGTTTATCCTATGTGGAATTCTCTGAGCTTACTGGAGGTATTGTTTGCTGTTTGCCATTATTTTTTGGAAAATTGTTAGCCATACTTCATTAAGGACTTTTATTTCTCCATTCCCTCCTTTTCTTCTTTACTTGTATTGTTGTTGCTGTTGTTGTTGTTGGTTGTGGAGCTAGGAACTCACTTCCCAGGCGCTGTCCCTGAGCTCTTTTGCTCAAGGCTATGACTGTACTACTTTAAGCCACAGTATCACTTGTGGTTTTCTGGTGGTTAATTGGAGATAAGACTCTCATAGTTTTTCTCACATGGACTTTCCTGGCTGGGCTTGTTTTGAACCACTGAAGCCAGATCTCAGCCTCCTGAGTAGCTAGGATTACAGGTCCTAGTCACCAGTGCCCAGCTCTTCTTTACTTAAAATACTCATGTTATACCTTGGTAGTTATTCACCAGATTAATGGTCTATTTTTACTTCCTTTCTTTTCTACCTTTGTACTGTAATATTTGTGAAAATCATTGTTTTCTTCTTATGCTATGACATGTTTAACACTGTTGGTTGTGCTTTTTCCCTGTTCCACAGGCCCACAGAAAGAGAGCCATAATTAAAAGGGAAACTCCTTATTACAGCTAAAACCTGGGGCTTCATATACCATAAATCTCAAAGAACTTCCTTAGCAAAGGAGAGACTGTATTATGAAACTTTCCAAGCAGACTCTTTTTTGCTTGTGGTAAAACTACATGGCTTTTGATAATTAAAGTGTGAAGGTAGGAGAGAAGTCCAGAAAGTGATCCACAAATCTCTGTCCCAGCAAGATCTCTGAGGAGCATATCTGGAACTACTCCTAGTGACGCATATTATCTGTGCTTGATTTTAGAAACTTACTGAATGGAGCTGAAGAAGGAGATCTGTAGTTTGTGACTTGTAGGGATAGTCGCTTCAACTAAGGGCACAAGTTCAAACCCCTATTTAAATTTCATCCATCAAAACAAGCATGGGAAACAAACCCATAAAACACATTCACTGTCATCATTATTTGCAGCTACATTTGTGAAATTCTCACAAAAAATCATGGATACATTTATATGATGGGTATAAGGGAAAATATAAAAAATAGACAATAGCTTCAAGCAGTTCAACTTAAAAATATTACAAAAAGTGTGTACAGTTAAACAACAATAAGATATAAAGAGATTTTTAAATTTTTTATCCTCAGATGATTAATAGTCTTTAGCTCGCAAATGTTTATCAACTTAAATTCAGGCAAGATGAAAAAAGACACTGAACCTAGACTTAAATCTAAACATATTTTAATATTTAGAAAAAATGTTTGTAAGCATTCAGATAGAAGAAATGAGTTTTGTATGAGTTATATCTCTTTCATAATATTAAATTCTATGGGATGATTTTTAGATTTTTGAAGGATAAAACATGATTTAAGAATTGTGTACTCAGTCAATCTATTGTTCACATGAATAGCAATAAAAAAGAATTCTTGGAAATGTCAGGCTCAAAGATTTTAAAGCAAGGGTTTTTATGTTGTTAAGTTTCTAAAGAAAATGTAAAGCTATATTCTGGAACAGAACTCAGAATAAAACTAGTATCTTTCTAATTGCTTTATTAAGGTAGAATAACCTGACAAGAAACCTTGCAAACATCACAAGTACTTGCACACATCCACCACACTAAGAATCTCATTCCTAAATATAAATGAAAAAATTTCCATTTCTAAGTTAGAATCAATTAGAATTTTTAAATTAGTTTTCAATTTTAAATTAGTAACACAGTTACTGAATTGTATTAAAAGAAAAATAATGAACAAATGCTTCTATGTAGAAAAAATATAGACACACTACACAATTGTAGACCAAGAATAAAAATATTCTTTTCTTAGAAATGGAAAAAAAAAATTTATGTGATCTGAGGGCCAGTGGCTCATGCCTGTAATTCTAACTACTCAGGAGGCTGAGTTCTGAAGATTACAGTTCAAAGCCAGCCTGTGCAGGAAAGTTTATGAGATTCCTATCTCCAATTAACTACCAAAAAGCCAGAAGTAGAGCTGTGGCTTAAATGGTAGAGTGCCAGCCTTGAGCAAAAAATGCCAAGTAAGAAAGCAAAGCTGTAAGTTCAAATCCTAATACCGGCATGCTCATGTACATACACCTGCACTCACACACACACATACACAACACACAGGCACGCACACACACACACACGAGAGTGATGAAATAGGTATCTTATAAACATGAGTCAAGGGATTTACTATATACTTAAATAACATGAAAACACAATAGAAAGAAATTGTGAATAGTAAAAAAATGGAAATATTCAGGTGTAAGCTTATCCGGAAATATATTGGAAATAACTTATAACATTAACTAATTGTTAGGCAGGCACTCTACCACTTGAGCCAAGTTTCAAGAAGGGTCCTGAGTTTTCACCTGTGACCACCTTCAGACTATAATGCTCCTATGTACAGATGCTCAGTAGTTGGCATCACAGCCGGGCATCATCAGGCTTTAATTAAAATGAGGTCTTGCTAACTTTTTGCCTGGGCTGGTGCCGTGTTTCTCTTCTCCAAATCTCTACCTCCTGAGTAGCTGGAATTACAGCCATGATTTATGTGCAACATTAAATTTGAGAACAAGTAGGTGATAAATAATGATAATTCTTTCAATAGTAATAAAGATAAGGTACTTAGTTTCACACAACGGTATTCTGTAAAGCAACAATTAGGAATATCTATGATTTTACTGTCGCTGGTCAGGGATGACTTCTGATTCAACTCTGTATGCGGATAGGTTTATTTTCTCTTGATCTTACAGACTACCTGAGAGTAGTGATGAGGACACGAGAATGAATTATTTGGCTCCAGGTTCACGTACTAGGGCATAGTGTTTGCATAGTATTGGTTTCTGGTGAGGCTCTCATGGTACTTCAACTGATGATGAAAAGGGCACGGGAAAAAAGCCCACATGGAAAAGAGGAAGGGATGAGGGGGTGGAACGCTGTATAGAAACTCTGTCTTGTAAGAACCAATCAATTTCTGGGAGATCTAATCTATTCTTCTGAGACACTGGGGGGGGGGAGGGGGGAGGGGGGAGGGGGGAGGGGGGGTTGAGGCTTCTCTCAAAGGTCCTATTGCCCAACATTGCCACAATGGCAACCCAGTTTTTAGCACGTGGGGTTTTTGTTTGACAGGGCCAAATAGTATCGCTAGCAAAGCTAAAGCCAGTCTCAGCAGCTGCCAAGTCACTTCTCTGCATACTTGGATGGAGGGAGGGTTGCCATCAGGGGCTGAGGAACTGGAGACAGGTTCTCATTGTTCTATAAATGGCCATGGTTCAGTAGAAACTTTGTATGTGCCAGCTGTCCCAGCCACAGCCTTATCTGTCATGCTTGCTACTGTGTCCCTCAGCACCTAGACACATAGTCAATATTAGTTTAAGGAAAGAATACATGATATTGATCTGTCAGGTGTGTTCTAAGGAAATCACCTGGGAGCCAGATCTGAGACATTTGTCTTGCCTCCCACACTTCATCTCCTTTCCTTATCACCTGATGGTGAACCCAAGATTTCAGAGAATCAGAAGTTGCTAATTGTTGGGAAATTCTGGGGCTCTCTTATCTTTGAGACATAGGGGGAAATTGCTGGAGCCTGAGCAGATTTGGTCTGAGCTTGGTTTTGGTTTTTGGACCATAGAATGCTTTTTGAGTTTACTTCCTGGAAAGTAGATGAATGAACTCTTTATGTCCTTAACAGGACCCATAACTGGGTCTACATGAACAGAAGAATGTCCATGTCCTTTGGCAGGAATGCTTGCTAAAAATACTTGTTTTAAAGGTGGAACGACACACCTTGTGAGGCCGAGTTGCCTATTAACTGGAAAACATCCTGTATTCATTACCTATTGCTGTTACAAATGGCCAAGTATTCAGGTGCATAAATGGGCACCTGTAAGTTGGAAATTTGACATAGATGTTACTGGACCAAAATCAAAGTGTTGTTAGCTGGCTACATTCCAGTTTGGAGGAAAGATCTCCATCTTGGTGTTGTCAGTTTCTAGAGAAAGCATTCCATTCCAAATCCACTCATTCCATGATGTTCATGGACCATTCCTCTGATTTTAGTATTGTACCTTTCAGGCTTTCTCCCTGGAGTCACATTTTCCTGACTCCCATGTCTGTAAAGGTTTGCCAGGTTGGGCCTACCTGAATAGGATAGGACCCTCTCACTATATATTGGTCCTAATTGGAGCTGAAAAATCTCTGCATGTGAAGTAACATATTCATGGGTTTCTGAGATTGAGGTTGTTGATGTATTTGGGGACTCATAGTTCCATCTGGCATAGAACCCCAAGGGAACCTATAACTTGAGTATCATTGCTCTATAAGTAGATCAAATGATCATACTGCAATATCAAAAGTCACAAAGAAATGATTTCTTCGAGGAAAAAGTCTAAAGGTTTTATTCATAAACATAATGGTTCATTCAGCCTAATAAAACAAAACTTAGATCCTATTCCTCCCATCAAGACTTAACTGGGAAATTAATGTATTAATGTAAACCAGCATGGTCCTTAGTTCATTTGCAGAATCTGCTACCTTAGTCTATGTTAGGAACATGGCATCTTAGCTGGTTATTTGGAGTTTTTGGATATTTGACCAGTGGGGATTCCAAATACTGAGATTTTTTTTAAGATAGCAATTATATATCACTAGAAATGGATTGCTTCTGACTGCAATTTTAAGAAAAAAAAGATAAGATTACTGACTACAGTATTATTGTTGTACATTGATGATGGTCCTAGAAACATATACACTAGGCTCTGAGCAAGATTTACTAGAATTTAATTAAGACATAGGAAGGGTCTCATTGATTATGTTTGCCCACGCTGTGCACCAGTTATTTACAGATGTATGAGCAGGAACATGAAAAAGTGTGTGACCTACATGTGTCTGAGAATATAAATAATAAAGTCCTTCTGCCAAAAGTTGAAGTTGTTTATAGCCTGTGGAGAATTTTATGGTAACTATTTTTGTCCTGTCATTTCTCTGTATCTTATGTAAACATCACTTGAAGAGGATTATCTGCAAACAAGAATTAGCATTAAAAATAAGATGTCCTCATCAAGCTTTCAACAGATTGCACTTTCCAAATTGACTTGCTGTCAACAGCCTTCATGACTGCAGAGGTATCAAAATGTGAATACAAAGAAGAGGGGAGGAAGCTCCCTCCAAGTGATCCAAGCATCCTTCCTTTCTACATAGTCATTCTTGAATATGGTGGAATGTTTATCCATGAGTACTCTAAAGGTGTGTGTGTGTGTGAGAGAGAGAGAGAGAGAGAGAGAGAGAAAGAGAGAGAGAGATAGAGAGAGAGTGAGTCTGCTATGAACAGATAATTCACTATAAAACAATAGAACATTCTTTTATATTCCTTAATATGTAGGTGACGGAGCTAGATGTTGATGTAGGTGCTTGCCTGTGATACTAATTAATATGCAAGCTGAGGTTTACCCTAAATCACTGAGCATCAATAAACTGGAGATGGAGGACCTCAGATATTTTTTGCTCCCTACTGAAGTCCTGTAGTCTTGGGTCTCTGTTTCCTTAATTTAGGGGATGGGAGTGAAAGGCTATCATGTAATGTGGTTGTTGAATAAGTGCTCTGAGCAAAAAGTCTCATTTTTTAGTCCTGGCATTGCCACTTTCCAGTTGTGTGACATTGGGGAAGTTATGCAATTCCTAAAGACCTCCATTTCCATATTTATAAGTAGGGATGAAAACCATACTCATTTCACAGTACTATAGGGAATTAAGTCATTTGGCTTATGCAGAATGCTTAAAATAATACCTGTTACAAACTAGGCACTACAGAGATGACCGTATTACTATTCTTGCTTGAGGTCATTTTGTAGGTCAAATATTATTGTAAAGCATTGTGTAAGTAACTTTTAGTCAACTGAATACTTTCTGGGAATGCTTTTATGAGAGCTATGTATTAGGAGTAAGGTATCTGCTGTGACCTAAATAGCGCTAGCCCACCTTACTCTGAGTAAAGTCATATCCACAATTCCTCCCAAGGGCCAGGAAATACCTGCATCTCCTCAGTATTTCATCAGTGAGCTGTGTGTTCACAGGAACATGGCCTCTTCACCATCTACTCTACAGGGATGATTCTAGGGCAGATGAATAAGGTACTGCCTCAATCAACAAAGCCAAAAGCAAAAGATTACTCTCCTCCAAGTAATATATTTTGATATGGCATTTAAAATAAATAAATATAAATATTCTAGGATGAACAAAATATTTTAAAAAAAAGATTAAAGCTGACTGCCACTGGCTCATGCCTGTAATCCTAGCTACTTGAGGAGCTGATATTTGGGGTTTGTTAGTTTGAAACCAGCCCTGGCATGGAATGTCTATGAAACTCTTATCTCTTAAGTAACCACCAGAAAACCCGGTGAGGTGCTATGGCTCTAAGTGGTAGATTGGTAGCCTTAAGAGAAAAGCTCAGGAAGAGCACCCATGCCCTAAGTTCAAGCCTCATGACCAACAACAACAAAAAAGAAGATTAACATTATTCGTTTTGCCTTTGGTTTCAACCTGCAGTATGACTTGGTCCTGAGTAATACACTAATACCTTCCATATAAAAATTCAAATTACTCAGAACTGTGTGAATAAAAGCAGTGGCTAAACATTAATATGATGATGTCCTGAACTCTGTATTTTGGATATAATAACTCAATACAAATACTACCAGTTACAATCACACTGAAATTAAGTGATTTGGTCGGGTTGAGATTCAAACTTAAACTTAAGTAGCCTGTTTCATTTTCTGAACTACTCTGCACCCATCTACGTCTCGTATGATTCAAGAATTAATTCCATCTGATTACTTGTAGAGACTTGTCAAAGTCGCAGACTCCTAGGCTCCCTCTGGTCTACTAAGCCATTCACTCACGGTGAGGCCTGGGAATCTGCATTCAACAAGCTCCTGATTCTCTTCACTCTAGTTCACCTTCCCTTCCCACAATTCCATTCTGCTTGAACTTCACCACTCATTTTTTTTTTTTTTTTCAAGAATAGGAGAGCAAAAAGAGGTCTCTGGAACCTCTTAAGAAAGGAAGTAGTGGCGCCGCCCGCCGCTCTGCCCGTCCCGGCCGTGCCCGCCGCGCCCCGGCCGTACCTGGGGCAGGTGGAGCACATCCTGCGCTGCGGCTTCAGGAAGGAGAACCGCAGGGCACCGGCACGCTGGCTGGCCGTGTTCGGCAGGCAGGCGCGCTGCCACCTGAGAGATGAAGTTCCTCTGCTCACAACCAAACGTGTATTCTGCCAGGGTGTTTTGGAGGAGCTGCTGTGGTTTATCAAGGGTTCCACAAATGCTAAAGAACTATCTTCCGAGGGAGTGGAAATGGGGGATGCCAATGGATCCAGAGACTTTTGGGACAGCCTGGGATTTTCTGCCCGAAAAGAAGGGGACCTGGGCCCAGTTTATGGCTTCCAGTGGAGGCATTTTGGAGCAGACTGCAAAGATAGGGATTCAGATTACACAGGCCAACGAGTAGACCAGCTGCAAAAAGTGATCGACACCATCAAAACCAACCCCGACGACGACTGACCGGCGGATCATCATGTGTGCCTGGAACCCTAAAGATCTCCCCCGATGGCGCTGCCTCCCTGCCAGCTGTACCAGAGGTCTGGAGACATGGGCCTGGGCGTGCCCGTCAACATTGCCAGCTGTGCCCTGCTCACCTACATGATCACACACATCAGGGCCTTGCAGCCAGGTGACTTTGTACACATTTTGGGAGATGCACATATTTACCTGAATCACATTGAGCCACTGAAAATCCAACTTCAGCGAGAACCAAGACCTTTCCCAAAGCTCCAAATCCTCCGAAAAGTTGAGACAATTGATAACTTCAAAGCTGAAGACTTGCAGATTGAAGGGTCCAGTCCTCATCCGACTATTCAAATGGAAATGGCTGTTCAGAGCGCTTTCAAAAGCACTGTTACAACGGTGTTGCCCAGGTGAAAGTTACTTTTGTTCAAAAGGAAAAAGCAAGTACAGGAGGTCAAAAATGTCTCAGTAACTTACCTGTTAGGACTCATTAGTGTTATAGTGTTTCTTTTAGTAATAGAAGTGTAATAGTGTTATTAGTGTTCTAGTGTTTCTTTTACTAATAGAAGGCATTGTTGAGTTGGGTGAGCTCACTGGGGTGCATGCAATGTAGAGATGAGTTAAGTGCAGACATGCAGGGGAGTTTCAATCCCAGGCATTCAGGAAGGCTGGTGACATTCTTTAACTACATATGCTAAACTTGAAATCAGCACCATCAGTTCTAATGTATAGGATGTTTATAAGTGTTTATAAAGTTATACTATGTTTTATATACTGCTGTAATAAAGACCCATTCTCCTTTTTTATTTCAAAAAGATGAAGTAGTTGGCATTTAACAAAGCAGTTTATGAATCGATGCATCTTCATTAACAGTCACTCCTGTCAACATCCTCACCCACCAGCCCTTCCTGGCCCACCCTTTCCCTTCCTTTTGCTAATTTTGTAGTGTATACATTACATTCTTTCTCTCTCTCTCTCTCTTTTTCTTTCTTGTTTTTTTTTTTTTTTTTGCCAGTACTGGATCATCTTGATCTTAGTGCCTGGGTGCTGTCCCTGAGCCTCTTTGTGCTCAAGGCTAGCTCTCTACCACTCGAGCCACAGTGCTACTTCTGGCTTTTTTGGAGTAGTTTATTGGCTTCCAACCATGATCCTCTGGTCCCAGCCTCATGAGTAGCTAGGATTACAGGGGGGATCCACAGGCATCCAGCTCACATTGCATTCTTGACTGTGTTTTCCTTTCCTTCTTCATTCTATCCCTCCCACTTGCAGTTTCCTTCTTCCCAACCCCCTCAAGTGCCTTTTTCCTGGTGCTTACTTATTTTGTTAGGTTTTGACTTTGCCTTTATAAAGAATTACAGTGCTTAAGCTCTCCCTTGAGCCTACCATAATTCAGTTAACACATTTGTAACCACTTGCATACCACTCAACATGTTTACTTAGAGATTTAGAGGCACATTCTAGCTTCTATGCAACCTTTGTCTCTCTGGGCCTGATTTAGTTCACTTAATATTGTTTTTTCCAAGTCTTTCCACCATTTCTTTACAAATGGCACAATATCACTCTCTCTAATGAAGGAGTAAAATTCTATTGTGTAGATATACCACATTTTCTTGATTCAGCATGGTTAAGAATTTTTTTATCCTCTCAGGAAAGAAAGTTTGTAAATACAATACCCTATGTTTATCTCTCAGACCAGCCTTGTCAAGCTGTCTCTGAGGGAAGACAGGAGGAGACTGAGGAACACGCACACACATACACACATACACACACCTTAGAGAAAACTAGGAACTGGTGGAAAACTAGGACTGGTGTCAGTACTCAGAAATCTAAACTGAAGCAGCCCAGGTTCTGTTCAGTGTATTTATTTATACAGTGTTTTTTCATAAGGAAGGAAAGGGACAGGTCAAGAAATACATGACAACTTGCATGCAGCAGGTGCTGACAGCTTTGGCAATACAGGAAAGAGAAGGCCTATGGTTGAGATAGCTGAACTCAATGTCTAGCTTAACGGTTAAAATGAGAAAATCCTCCTCCTTCTATGCCTCTTCACCAATCAGTTGTTGCATCTTGAGGCCACGGGCAGGGGACAAGGCTCACAACTGTTGCCCCAAGAGCTCACATTTCTGGCTCCCAACATTTATCTTTGTTTCAAAAGGAAATCTGTTAGTAGCCTACCTCAAAGTATTTTTATTGTACAATCATGTGAGTCATGTGATCTTTATTATAGGATTGGTTGATCATTTTGCTCAACCAAAAGAATGTTCCTTACTCTGAGGGTAGTTTTCTGACCATTTATAATGAATATTAATACAATTACATTTACATCTCCCATATTTCAACTTGTTTTCTATAGTAATCTATCAACAACTGTTTATACATTTTCTTTGATCGCTTTTCATCCTTTTATCCAATTAATGTGGTTCATGGTTTCATTTTATCTCCACTACTGAATTATACCTACACTGTTGGAAAAGTGGTTGCTCCTAGGGCTTATCATGTACATCTTTAACTTACCATAATCTTCTTCAAATAATATAATACCACTGTACTATTAAATAAGTAATAATCCTGTACCATCATTGGATGAGGAATGGATTAACCAAGTTCCCCTCAACTTCTGCTTTTTAAATTCAGATTGGCCCAGCGCTGTTTAAGGAAGTTATAGGAAAATAAACATAGGGCACATTCTAAGAGACAGATAACAAGAAAACTTATAGTACTGAAATAAGTTCCAGTAATGGATGCCAGAATTCATGAAGATAAGTAAATACAGAGAGTCCTTTCCTTTGATAGAATAACTGAGGTCAAACATTCACACAGGCAACCAGGATCTTCCATGGGTATCTTTTAAACACTCGTCAAATTTTCTGCATCATCCCCAGGGGGCTCTAGGGTTCCCAAATTCTCCCAAAGAAAAACAAATTTTAAAATCATGATTTCCATTACTTATCATTTTTGGTGCTGTTGATAGCTTCCAAAGAGATTTTTTTTAAAAAATCATTATTTTGGTATCATTTTTGATGTTGATGTTTGCATAGATTCAAATTTCCATTCTGGTTCTATTTCCCTCCTACCGAAGGATCTAATTTCATTCAACTCTTTGTGTCTGGAAGAACAATTTAATTATCTTCATTTCCGATGTATAGTTTGGCTGGGTATAGAATTCTTGGGAGATTGTGATTTTTATTTCAGTGATTTAGAGCTCTCAATTCATTTTCTTCTTATTCGTGTAGTTCCTCACATGCAGCAATTTGTCATTTTTGAACCTCCAATTTTCTCCCAACAATGTGTTTATCACTTAGGATTTTCAAATAATTTTCCATGAAAATACTGTTTTTCTGGTATGTGTTTTTATTTTATTTTTTTAAATTTTATTATCAATACTTAGGTTTGAATTCAGGGCTTTATGCTTGTAAGGCAGGCATTCTACCAATCAATCTGCATTCACATACTTTAACTCTTTAGTTATTAAAAGACATAGGGTTTCATGTTTTTACTGAGCTGGCTTGGACTGCCATACTCATATTTATACCTCACTGTAAGCAGAGATGACAGGTATATGCCATTATGCCTAGCTTGTTGGATATGATGGCATATCACTAAATTTTTGTCTTGTCTGTAATCAAATTGTGATTTTCTTTGTCTCAGTTGGAATTACATGCCTGAGTCACTGCATCCAATCCTAATCTCCTACAAACTGAGTATCAGTGTCTTGGGCTGCTGTTCTTCATGTTTACTTTGCTTGAGGGTATGTAGAGCTTTATGGATCTGTGGGCTTATGATTTTCATTAACTTCAGAAGACTGTTTTGTCTTTTATTGTTTTTGTTATTGTTATCATTTGTGATAGAGTTGTGCTATGTAGCTCAGGTTGACTGAGAACTCATTATGTAGCTCAGACTGACCTTGAATTAGCGATCCCCCTTTCTGCTTCCTGAGTGCTGGGATTATGATTGTGTAGCAGTGTGGTTGGCTATACAGTTATTTTTCAAATATTTCCTCTCTACAGTCTAGCATGTTAACCCACTGATATTCACATATGCTCTGCATATATTATAGTGACTTTTCTATATTCTTAAATTCACTGATCTTTTGTTCTTCAGCATCTAATGTCAGTCTTACCCAGTGTCTTTCATGTCAAATATTGATGTACTCATTATGAACTATGAACATGCTTTTCTCCTTTAACTGTGTGGATGTATTTGGCATTTTCATTGCCTCAATCACCATGCCTGTCATTTAATTTCTGTCTTTTTGTATTGATTCATTGTTTGCCCTTAAATGCAAGTTGTTGTTTCTTTCTTCTTTGAGTACCTGCTATTTGTTGACCAGATGCCTACACTGTGACTTTTTGTACTTGCGCACTAAATTTTGACTTATCTTTTAGCTACTGCTTGGCTTTGTTATAGTCTAAGTTAATTTATTTGAAATCTGTTCTATCCTTTTAGAATTTTTCAAGTTTTTTGTTGTTGTTTTTTAAAGGGAAAAAACAGAGGCAGTGTTAGCCCTAAGTTATTCCCACATCTAAGTGACTTAGAGGATGCAACCCATTTCTCCAAGTATTAAGATGTGTTTCCAAGCTGTGTGGCCTAAACAAAAACTTTGGTCATTTACCTGTGAAATTTAAGAATTGTAAACCTTTCCTTTACTTAGATGTTTTGTAGTTTCTTCTTAAACATCCATATGAGCTATCAGTTCAAAAGTCAAGCCACCCCTCTTCAGGTCTCTGGGAGTCTTCAGGTAAATATTTTTTTTCTTTGTTCTGTCCTACTAATTCTAATGATTTTAGCTTTACTGAGTTTCAAGCTCCATCTCCACTTTTAGTTTTTTAGGCTCCAATATATTAAAAAGCAGAACTATTTCTGTTGAAAATTTGCCTCCCTTGGTAATGAGCTGATTTAGGAATAATGACTTATTAAGTCTGGGAATATGAAACTGAATCTAACATTTTCTGTTGTCTTCGAGAGGCCAATGATTTGGGAACTTTGACAAGTAACTAAGTGGAAATATCTTGAGTACACCATTTTTTTTCTTTTACCATTGTAGCCTGCTCTTTTGCCTTATACCCTACTAGAACAATTCAAGTGAAATTCAGCCCGTAGCCCATGCAAATGTTTTGGATGATATCCCATGCCCAAGCTGGCTATACTGATTTTTTTGTAATCTTCACTTTGGTTTAGCTATGGAGGACTATGTCAATGAATATTAATCTCTTCTGGGGGTATAACTATTAGTTAGACTCTTGACAGCACAATAAAAATGGCATTGGCTCATTTTATCTTTATTAAAAAAGTGAATAAATAAAATCTGTGTGTTTTGTGACTGACGCCTATAATCCTAGCTATGTGGGCAGCTGAGATCTAAAGATCACAGTTCAAAGCCAACCTGTGCAGAAAAGTCCACTGGACCCTTATTTCAAATTAATCAGTAAAAGAACAAAACAAAACAGAAGCAGAGATGGGGCTCACATGAAAGGAAGGCAACCTTTAGTGAAAAAGCCAAACGAGAGGCCCTGAGTTCAAGGCCTGGTATCGGTATAGCAGCAACAACAAAAAGCATAAAAAATAATAGGGAGACTTCACTTTAAACTCATTTGTAGAGATGACCTGGTGAACTCAGTGTGGCTACTCCTGTTGAGTCCTCCATTCTAAGAAAAGTATCTGGCGGATTATAGCACCACCCTTTCCCACAGGCTGCCTACATCACTAAGTTCTTAACATGACTATCTCTTGTTTTCTTACCAACATGACCTTTTCTTAGTATTGCATTTGGTGTGACTTTCCATCAGAGAGACAATTCTTTTAAGGCCAATCTGTTTTTCTTATAATCCAGGGTCACTTCAGGCCTTTAAGGGTTTTAGTGGGTTTACATATTTAAAAAATTTTCTTCATTTCTTTTGTGTCTCTGTCATTTCCCTTTATGAATACATCTGAATGGAATTTCTTCACTTTGATTGTAAGTCACCAGTGTTCTTCACAACTTGCTCCCCAAGCTATGAGGAGCAGCTGGCTCTTTCAAGAGGTACGGAGGCCCTGGGACAGTCTGCTCCCCCTCATGTCGAGAAGCCCTGTTAGGAATGCACCATGTTTAAATTTGAGTTCCTTTGTTTGTTTATCGGCAATTGCAGGCCTGACCTTCACTAAGTGGAACCTGATGAAAGAGGCGAGACACACATCACCATCCCCTTGCTTTTGTTTTCTTGGCCCACAGAGTACGTTTCCCAAACTTCCTGGCATTTCATTTGAAAATTAATTTGGACCAAGCTTTCTCTTGCATATCTCAAAACAAATGCATTAGACGCTCCTTGGGGTTTTGCAAACGCAGTTTGTCAAATTGGTTAACTTTGTGTTACAAGAATGGAAGTTTTGTGTTGTTCTAATGGTGTTCCTTCTGCAACTGTGGAAATAATGGGTATTTTGAATCATTTTGAGAGAAAAGAATCTTCAAGAAGCTTTCATGGACAATGAGGGCATCTTCTAGCAGGATTTACATTTCTAACCATGTAGACTTGATTCATTAAGACTTTCTTAGTAGATACTTTTGGTTCCTGGTGACAAAATAGTAGTAAAATCCCTCTTTAGATGCCAAACAATGCTTGTGTGGACAAAGGAAGCCCATCAAATGGAAGGAAAGTGTCAGGCTATGTGATGTTACTTTCTATAATGTTATCACAGACTGTGCTCACCACCCTATTTTAAGGGGGTGGGCCTCTCTTACACAGTGGAGGTAGAAGCCATTCATTTGAAATCATAGACTCATGAAAGGCTTGTTAAAATATTAAGCACATGACTGAAAAGGGTTTGTTGTGTTACATTGCTGCGTGGGCACATTATTTGGGAATAACCACAGATGAAATTGGAATAAATAAATGCAGAAAGTAGATGATCTTATAACTACAGGTCTGATTTATCCCTTAATTTAGTGTACCTTTAAAAAATTATCTTTGAATAGTTGTGCAAAGAGGTTTTAATTCAACATGTCAGTTTATGAAAATGATGCATCTTGTTTTAAAATGTTTTACTCAGCCAAGTTGGGTAATGTCTGTTTAGCTCCTTAACAATGTGTTAACTTCATGTAATGTCTAAAACAGGATTTCTTAACTTGGTCGGGCCATTAGGATGCATGTGAAACTTGAAGAAAATAATACAGGTGTTTGAGTCCTACTCAAGACTGACTGAAAATACACTTGTGGCGATGAAACCATGGCACTGAACTTTGTCTTAAGTCTGACATGAAATTCTGATGAGTATTCAGGAGTGAGCTGCACAGTACACTCAAGAAAATTTCAGTTTTTATTTTGTGTAGGTTCACTTTTCTATTCAAAATGTATAGGAGTGTCAGGATAGGCCAACTAATAGTCAACAGAAAGTATTCTAGAATACTCAGCTAGATTTCAAGCCAGAATCACAATCTATGCCCATTTGACATTAAAACTCTTGGACCTTTCATCTTCCCTATTTATTTCCTTTTCCACGGATGGCCCTTTCCCCTCCCAGCTCTTTTCCTTGCAATCCTTCCTTGTTTTCTGTATCTTTTATGCCACAATCTGGCACCTGAGACCATTTCTTTTTCTAATAGTGTCATCTCTTCCCTTTTTCTTCCCCAGTTTTTCCTTTCTACTTCCCCACAAGTTGTATAGTTCATTTTCAATATAGTATCTAGTGAGTACCTCTGCTGCATATGTTCACCCTTTTCCCACCATTTCTGTGTTGCCTTTTGCCGTGCCAAAAACATATAAATTGACATATAAGACAAAATGTACAGAAATCAGAAACGGCGACAAAGGAGAAAAAAATCAAAATAACAAAAAAATCTTGTTTCATTTCTTGGAGTTTGTCTCAATAAGCATTATTTTATGTGATCATATGCTCATAGATATTTGGGTCTTTGTGATCCTCTCCTGAAAATACCTTCCTTTGGTGTCACTTCATAAATTTCTAGAGCCCTGTATAACTTAGGATGTTCAAGTGTAATTTTTTGTCTTTTAGCATTCATTGTGTTTACTTGTTTTATAGGGATATTCCAGTTTCAACAAATGAGAGAAATAATGTAACATGTATTTCTTTGGCTCTGGCTTACTTTGCTTACTTCGATTTTTAATAAAATAAATGTGTTTGGGGATTTATACATGAAAAGATACCACCTCATTTATCTACCTCATTTATCTACCCTGTAGCTTGTGAAATTCTCCTCTTTTAGGTTCACCCCTTCGTACTTGAGTGTAATTCTTGACTTGTGTTTCCTTGATCCTTTAACTATGGCAGCCCCAAATACTATTCACTTTTATTTTGTTTGTTTCCTTGTTGTTGTTGTTGTTGTTGTTGTTTCCACTACTAGGCTTTGAACTCATTGTTGCTACTCGATTGTTGAGTGCTGCTTTCAGCCATGTTTATCACTGATTATTTTTAGGAAGGACACAAAGCATACTCAGACTGACATTTTCTTGCTTTTGGCTTCTTGAGATTGATAGGGTCAGAGGGTGGATACCACCATACCCAACTTCCTTCCATTTCTATGTTGTCGCATAGCTAGTTTCTTGCCTGCTCTGGTCTGGAACCATGATCCTTCAAATCTCTTTTTCCTATAAAGCTTAGATGACAACTACACTCCACTGAGTCAAGATGTTGTTCTATAAACCTTAGATACAGTCAGAGTTGACAAATGTTGATTTGGTATCTGTTGACTAATGGAAATGTTTATATATATTTCAAATGTTTCAGTTTAAAGACTGTCCTGGGATATTCTCAAGAGAATTAAAAAAAATCCTCCTGTTTCCCTTTCTAGCCCCAAACATGATCCCAGTGCCTAGAAGCATTTGCTTTTAATTTTACATTTTCTGGATCTTAAAGGCCATCTTTCTGCTCTAGGGCTTGTTGTAGCTCAACAAACAGCAAAGGTGAGGTGGAGGTAATGAACACAGTGGCTTTGGTTAAGAAAAGGCAGACATTCCAGAGCTGTGACCTTGGGATATCAAAGAGCTGTGTGGCCTGGGCTTTGGTAAGGTCATCTGTATTGCTGTTCCTCCTGTGTGCACCTGCTGTCAGACCCAGTGCCTTCTGGCTTCTCATTACCCTATGCTTTATAAGCATTGACAGACAAACACGTTTTTCCTTACTTGCCTTCTTTTTTTCTCTGATTCACTTCATTCTACAGATGGTGTGTGTGTGTGTGTGTGTGTGTGTGTGTGTGTGTGTGTGTGTGTGTGTGTGTTGAGGGATGGGGGAATATCTGGTTCAAATTTACTATGCAGGATAAGAACATATTTTTTAAATGGTATGTTATGGATAAAAGTTTTGATCCTTTTTGTGGGATGCATGTAGGTCTCTATTTGTAAACAGGCTACACATGGCATTTTAGGGTATTTGGTTAGAAATTTAGAGGAGACATATTTTTGACCCAGTAACAAGAAAAATGATCAACTTCTTCTTATTAATGTGAGAAGTAGAGAGACTGATAAAGTTGTAGAGGACTAAAATGTATTTGCACATAATTGCTATGCAATAACTATTTGCTCCATGAGAAAGAGAACAAAGAAAGAGATAAGGAGGTGCTAGAGTTGATTAGAAGATGAGTGCATTGACAATGAAGTCATATCCATCTCTCCCTTTAATACTCTATATGACTGTGAGCAAGCAGCACAGCATTCTTGAGATCCTGCTCCTTCTTCTAGAAGGATTCTACAATGCTCCTTACCAGTAATTGTAAGGATCACATGATCTGCTACATGTGACAGTAATTTGTACATTAAAGCTTATTTTTTTAAAAAAAAACACAAAACAATCAAGGAAATCGCAGATCACAATCAAATTCCTGCCTGCACAGACAGAACTTTTATTCTTGTGGAGAAGGCCAATGGTGATCAATGAAGTAGTAGTGATGAGTAGATGAGAAAATTTGAAGCCAGCCAAGAAGATAAAGATGACCTGTTTTGTACTGAGGGGGCCATTTTGGAGGATATGCCCATGGAAGGCATCTCTGACATGGTGACAGAGAAGAGAGTGCTGAAAGAAATGAAGGAGTCATAACAAACAGTACAAGAAATGTATCCAATGCCTAATGTATGAAACTGTAACCTCTCTGTAATTCAGTTTGATAATAAAAATATGTATATATATAAATAAAAAAATAAAAAGAAATGAAGAAGTCAGCCACATGACAGTAGGAGGGGAGGGGTTGCAAGAAGATGGAGCAGTAGCTGCAGAAGATGTGGGATAAAAGCAAGCTCAGATATCACAGAAGCAGAAATATAGTAAATTAGTGTGCTGCCCATGGAAGAATGACAGGAAGAGAGAGAAGACAGGCAGCCAGAGATACAAGGATCCCTGGGCGAATCATGGCCAGACTTTAGATACTGTTCTAAATATGATAAGAAACTTTCAGAGGATTCTTTTTTAAGCAGGCAAGAATGTAAATTGATCTGTATATTAACTTCATCTTTTGATAACCTGATAGACACATAAATTCTTGGGGACAGTCACAGTGTGAGAGCAAGGAGACCAGTTATGTACTTTCATAAAGTCTAGTTAACAAAGAAAATGAGCTCACAAGGGTAGATATCGTATCACTGTTCCTGGTGCTTCTCCATATCCTCGTGGCACCTGGGTAGATACCTAGTCTAATCTGAAAGGGTGAGCAAGGGAAATTTCTACTTTAGATGGGAGTACAAATGCTCTATATCTATTCCAACTTAGGGCCCTTCTCGTAGAAGAGTCTGTCCTCTTGAAGGACCTTTTTTAGATTTAAACTTTGAAATAGGAAAACTCTCCTCCCCTTTGACAGTGTAAAATATATTTGATAAGGTCAGTGAGAGTTGGATAAGAAATAGGTCTTCCTCTTTGATGAGCCCCTCTGGATACTTGTCTTGACCTGTGTCAATAAAATCACCCATTCCTAGCTAAATAAAAGAAACAAATCTGTGCAAGCCTTCTCATAATTTTGATTTGTGGGTGTCAAACAAGTCTATGGAGTTCCCGCCCTTATTATAAACACCATCTCTAGAGGAGATGGATGTTCTTAACTTTTACAGTCATGATGCGGTCATACTTTGAGATCATCTGAGAAGTGCTGGAGAGCATAAACCATTATTACTATCATTATGGCAGTAATGACTATAATTATAATGCAGTTAGAGGGAGGTGAGAAGGAATGGCAGTTAGGGGCCAGTGAGCTTTATCCCTCATGCAGTAATCACCCCTTCCCATGTGTGGGTAGGGGGAGAGAGGGACGAGGAAGGTGTGGGTATAGCTACATCATTACCTGAGGTGGTAATCACCTCTGTCTGTCTCTCTCTGTCTATCTCTCTCTGTCTCTCTGTCTATCTCTCTCTCTGTCTCTTTGTGTCTGTGTCTGTATCTCTCTGTCTGTCTGTCTCTCTCCCTCTCTCTCTGTTGGGGATAGGATGGCAGGTGTGGGTATAGATACGTTCTTTCTGGAGAACTTGGACTCCAATACATTTTATTGAAACTGTGTTCAGAAAATATTCCAGTCCATTCTAATTAAAACCTAAAGCCTAGCTTTGCTCTGTTTCATAATAATATATCAGTGTGCTATGTGATTTTCCTAAATATCACTTCAGATATGGGAGTATCTCAAGGACTTTAGATGCAACAGGAAGTTGTGATGTAAATGTTTTTATCTCACGTATGATTTCAACAATGCAGGGGAATAAGAAGGGGAGGTGACTGTAGTTTGGCATGTTTGTCATTTAGTTTGTTTTTTTTCTCTACTCCATCATCATTTTTGGGGAGTCTGTGATTATGGAAACTGTACATTTGCCCATTCAAGAAGCATTTATGGAGCATCTCTTCAATGGCATGCCTGGCTTAGATTGTAGAATTAATGAGATGATTATGGTTTGTTTCTTGTCAGGAAGGTGTTATGGGTTGAGGGGAATCAGACAAGAAGCTCAATGGGCTTTAGAAAATCAATTATATAAGCTTCCCCATTTCACCAAGTACCATAACCAAATTTTCACCGTGAGAATTCCCCTGTGGGGTTAGTGTGTAGGAAAGACTTATTGATTGGTACCGGCCACAGGGAGATCCTGGAACTATTGGAGAAGCACAGATGAGAGTTAAGTATCCATCTATTTGGTTTGTTGAAAGAGCTCTCAAGTACTTGTCACAAGACAAAATGGAGGAAAGGACTAGGTTGTAATATTTGGATAATTTTTGTGGTATAATATATGATATGGCCTGGACACAACCAAAACAAACTCCTGCTTCTTCACAGGAGTTTGGTAAATGCTTTCACAATTCCTCTGAGTGTGAGAAACTCTTTTCAGTGAAGAGTTGGATGTAGAAATATTTTATGGGGAGTGTTTGCAGAGGTCTTGAGGTGGCTTGTGATCTTTTGGATGTGGTCCTACATGTTGACACTTGAATACAGACATGACAATGACCAACGCGATGACTTCTCTTCTACCAAGTAGATTGCCAAGGGAAAATTCGAAGACTTTCTTTTGGGATTCTGGTGCGGGAGAGACTGCATCTGCTTCAACTGGGGGTAGATTCAGTGCATTTGGGGAGAAGATTCTGATGGGTCGTTCCAGGCACAGGGTTTGACAATCAGCTAATAGCTCCACACAAGATGTACTCTATAAACACTCTTCTCTCTTTGGAAAGCTAAGATTTCTTTTAAAGATCATCACAGAAAGAAAACACTCATTTCTTGGAATTTATAATTGCAAAAGTTTAACACCTGCCTGTTGTACTGGGAAGATGAACATGGTTATGAATTCATGATGACCCTTTCACAGGGTTCCATTTTGCTCACAGGGCATCCAACCACTTTTGGAGATTTTTGGAACTCTGCTTGTAGGTTAGTGTTTGCTGGTGATTACAAAATAGGCCTGATCGAAGTAGGCCTAATTACCCACCAGATTTGAGCAGAAGTGCCTAGGGACAGCTGTTTTCTGTTCTCCAGGCAAGGGTGGAATCGAAGAATGGCTTCAAGTTGAGCCTGGGAAGAAAAAACAAACAAACAGCAAGTCTCTTACTTAGTTCAAGAATTGAGGGGGGGGGGAGAACCAAGCAAAAACAGATATCAAATCATCCAGAATAAAAATGTATATATAATCATATATTCACCCCATCTCACACACACACCTTAAGCTTCCTGAGGCTTCTAATGTCTCCTTACAAGGACCAGCAACATCCACCAAACTCCAGTTCTTATCCACTTTCAGGCATCATGACTTCATTTCAGTTCCTGAAACATAATAAACTTGGTTCTTCCCACAAGACTTGTGCTCATTACGTCTTTCCTCTGCCCAGAACACTCTCTCCTGCTCTTGGCATCATCACCGTTTTCTTAGACTTCAGTCTCAATTTAAATGTCACATAGTGGAGAAAACTCATCTGACCTCTCAACAGTGGGTTCCTCTATCACTAACATGCTTGTTTCCCTTGTATTGCTTATCTCAATTTGACCATACATAACCTATTTATTACCAAAGTAATTGTCTATTCCCTCTCCTGCACTCCCTCAGAGTGAGACCCCTGACTATTTGCCCAATAATTAACAGCAGTGAATGACAGAGGAAAACACTGTGAGTAGCTGTTGAACAATGGAGTAAATAAACTAGCCTTATGGCTCTGCTTATTGTTTTATTTCAGGAATATATAAATCAAGAGAACTTGTTAGTGCTTATAATTCTTGCAACTCACCTGTCCATATGCATACAAGGTAATCAGACATACCTCTCCATCACTTTCCCTCATTTCCCAACTACTCTCAACAAGCCTCACTACCTTCATGATCACAAGACCCATTTCACTCCTGTCATTCATTTTTTTTGAAGTGTGACTTGAGATGAGATATTTTGAGTTAGTCTTCTAGATTTCAAAGGAATTTTTAATATCTGTATTTTTTAGCAATGCCAGTAGAGTGATCCTTTTCATTCCCAAACCATTTGAAAATGTGGATTAGCTCTCATTTGCCTTCCACAACTGACCAACATTGTCTTATAGGAAATGTACAGTCATCTCCTTGATGGAAACCAGCAAAGACTGTCTAGAAGGATAATTGTTCTGGGTCAGAGTTGGTGAAAGAGTATATTGAACAAGTATTTTTGTGTGTGTTTTGTGAGTGATTGCAGGAAATCATAAGGGTAATGAGTTCAAGGACTTATTTCTTTACAATTCTAGGCTGCAAGTGATGGTTAACCCAGGGTCAGAGCAAGAATATTCCCTTATGATGTATTCTTGTGCAATTGCATAAAGCAGATGTGTAATCACAGCCTGTATCTTTCCCTGAAACATCTGGCATTACTCATCATGAGAAGCAGGTGCCTACGTTGGCCACATGTCCATTCCAGGATGACACATGTCTGTTGTTTCTGGGTTACATTAGAATGTTCTTTGGCTCCAGTCAACCCCAGTACATTAATGATCAAAATGATAATGCAAAAGAAAATTGCCCGAAGAGAGGACAAACAGGGTATCTATGTCCTCTGTCATGATGACATATGAGTTTCACAGAACTTAGTAAGCCACTCAGTAACTGACAGCCCATGATAGTCCAGATATAAAATGTGAATGCTTGTAAGAGATTGAATCAAAAATTCCATGCATGAGGCTTGATTCAGAATGAAGGCTTTGCCTGCTAGGTAGCCAAGGCTGTTTTCAGGTTTTAGCTAACCCGTGGTCTAAGGTATCAGGACAGTTTGTTGAATTATACCCTTCACATTAAACTGTGTTTTCCAGCCCCCCAATATGTGTAAGTACTGGGACCAAGTTTACAAATGTAAGCAATATCAGCCAGGGCATGTCACATAAAAACTCCCTGAGAGGACATGGTGAACTCACCTGTACTCTGATGCTTTCTTCTTCATGTTTTACAATACCCAGGGGTTGAGTCATTGTTAAGAATCCCAGGATGAAAATCACATGGCTCTTCAAGTCTACACATCCTTGTTGGATTGTGATCTGTTTGATTCCCTGCAGGCTAGGCTGGGACTGGTTAATGTCTAACTTTCTAATAGTGGCTGTGTTTCTTACTTATGAGGTCTGCTGAGAATCTGCCTCAGATTACGTGGCATCCTTGTAAAAATGCCTGAACTCCTTGGACCATCTCTGTAGATGCCCCAATCAGGGCCTCTCATGTGAAGTTTGAAAGTCCTTATTTTCAACAAGTGTTCCTGATGATCCTTAGGAATTTGACTAGATGCTGATGAACTTCCATGTGCCTATTTCCCCCTAATTTCCAGTAGGCTTTAAATAGAACTTGTGGCTAAAATAGTCAACTTGGAAAACAATAACTACACGGATCAACAGCATGCAAACCATTTTTTGGCTTGTAAGCTATGATACTAATGAAAATTACCTCACAGTAAACCTTTAGAAATGTCAGTGCATGAGTCCTTCTCAGAAGGATTCTTAATAAGACAAAGATTTATTTTTAGGCATGGCTTATGTGGGGGGGAGTGTGTTTGCATACGTGTACATGCAGAGGAAAAAGACGAGTTCAGTAGGAGTTCATTGTTGTATGAGGACTTGAGATCATGACTTCTTATCCCAGGAAATACCAGGACTAAAGGGGGAACTTGTTTTGTTTTCCTTTGCTTTGTGGGATGACTTTAAGAAATTTTCTCCTTCACTTATAAGAGCATGAACATCTGCTGTCGCTGAGTTCTTAGAGTTCCTTGTCTCTGTCTGTCTGTCTGTCTGTCTGTTTCTCTCTCTCTCTCTCTCTCTCTCTCTCTCTCTCTCTCTCTTACTTATTCTCTTTCTTTCTCTCTCCCATCTCCTCAACCTATGGAGTAAAGATGCAAACATCTCCATATACAAACCAGTCAGCTATTTAGGAGAATGAGGCAGGAGGATCGCAAGCTATGTAGCCTGTTGCCTGGGCTTCATTATGAGACCCTGTCCCAGAATAAAATAAAATAAAATTAAATTTAAAAAAGCAGGGCTGGGAACATGGCTTAGAAGTAGAGTGCTTGCCTAATATGCATGAGGCCCTGGGTTCGATTCCTCAGCACCACATATATAGAAAAAGCCAGAAATGACGCTGTGGCTCAAGTGCTAGAGGGCTAGCCTTGAGCAAAAAGAAGCCAGGGACAGTGCTCAGGCCCCGAGTTCAAGCCCCAGGACTAGCAAAAAATAAAATAATATAAGTAAAAAGCCTAGGGATGTAGCTCTGTGGAAAAGTACTTGCCTAGTATGTATAAGGTTCTGGGTTCAATCCTCAGTATGGCATTAAGAAAAAACAAAACCCACAAACAAACAAAACCACACAACCACTACCACAAGAAGAAGAAAAGTTTATTATGGTTTGTGTTTTAACTGTTAGAAGTCATTGGTGAGAGACTTTTATTGAACTATTATGTATAAGTAGAAAACACACACAGTCAATGTTACCATGTAACCAGTTCCAAGATGGGACTGTATCAGCAACCCAGATGCCCCTAGCCTTGAATTCTAGTCAGTACAATGGTTATTTCAAGAAGGACCATTTTTCTGGTGGCTAGAAATAGTATTTACTTCTAATGCTGGTGTGATCGCTTGGCCTATATTGTAAATATGAGGGGTTGGTTGTGTGGTAGACACTGGAATCTCAATATTCTGAATGAACATTACTCTTCATTGTGAACTGCCTTCACTAAATGTTGACTTTTGAAAAAAGAAATAAAACACCTTGCCTCTTGCTAATTTATCTTTGTGCATTTTTTTTCTTTTTATGGAGTAGAGTGCTTTAAAGTCACCTCGATTTATTTCTATTTCCTTTATGTTTTGGTTCTAATCTGGAATTTTCCAGCCAAAATTTATCGGTGGCATTAGATATGTATTAACAAAAATGTGCAGGGAGTACTAGGTTTGTGGTCAATATCAATTATGGAACAGAAGGCAGTTATTTGGACTATGTTAAAATAAGCCATTGAACATTGTCTCCATTTTATACAGCATGTGGGGAGCCATAACAAAGCATGGTCCACAAACTACCAACTGATTTCAATAATGGATTTAATGCTGTCATGTCAAGGAGAGTACAATAGAAATTGGTATTTGCTGTATTAGGGCCCACAAATTAGAGTAAAAATGGTGCTAGTAGAGGCTTCATATGCTATTCAATTTTTTTGTTGTTGTTAGAAATCAGACTAGTATTCTCAGCAAGGGAGGTATCCACTGTGTGCAGGATTAAAAAGGAAACGATCACATCAATGTAAAAGGATTCCTGGATGTAAGGTCTGAAAGCTTGCTGCTTGACCACAGGCGAGTCATTCAACCTCACAAACAGTTTCCACATCAATAGTGAGGATAACCATACACTCTTTCTGGAGCTGTGTCTGGAAGTAAATAAGGCTCAAACACAAGGTTATGTTTCTAAGCATCTATGAAAATGCCTGGCACACAATACTTGTTCAGTCAAGGTGTGCTTTCTGTCTCTTTCATCATTTGTGATTTTCATTAATATGGGGATACTTTGGTTCTAACAAAAAGTAACAAAAACAGTACCTAGAATGTCTGTTTTACATACAACTTACTATTTTTCAATTTCTTATTCAACAAATGCACACTAATTGCAAGTTTGGAAATAGAGATCTACCAAAAGAGTTCTCTTAATCCTATACCCTCAGAGATTCAATAGTGAGTACTTATTTTTTAAAGGCACCACACTTCCAATTGTATTGCCTTAGTACACATCAGAATGACCTGCACTTAGTAGAAGTGATCTTTTTTTTTTTTTTTTTTTTTTTGGCCAGTCCTGGGCCTTGGACTCAGGGCCTGAGCACTGTCCCTGGCTTCCTTTTGCTCAAGGCTAGCACTCTGCCACTTGAGCCACAGCGCCACTTCTGGCCGTTTTCTGTATATGTGGTGCCGGGGAATCGAACCCAGGGCCTCATGTATACGAGGCAAGCTCTCTTGCCACTAGGCCATATCCCCAGCCCCAGAAGTGATCTTTAACTGAGAAGGAAGTAGCATAAATATTCTTTTGCTAAAGGTTGGTGTCATCTCTGGCTTTTTCTGAGTAGTTTATTAAGACTGAGAGTCTCATGGACTTTCCTGCCCAAGCTGACTTTAAGCTGCAATCTTCAGATCTTAGACTCCTGACTTGCTAGGATTATAGGCTTGAGCCATGATGCTTGGCTTATAAATCTTATATGAAATTTATAATTATTAGTTTCAAATGGAATCCAGCAGAATTTCTGTTCTATGTATTTATTTTATTTTTCGGGGAATAGATATTAGTCCTCTCAGTGGCTCAAACTAGAGTTAGAGATTTCTGTTCCTATAATAGAGTAAATCTAATGATAAGGAACTAAATCATTTTAGAGCTATTCTTTTTTTTTCAGGGTAGACTGTATGTAATAGGCACTTACGAACTCTAAAACTTAATTAATTTGTTTTATTAATTTTTTTTATAATTTTGAGATTTTCTGCCATAAACCTTTACATTTACACTTTTTGTTTTGTTTTTTTATTTTAATCATTACTTATTTATTGTCAAAGTGATGTTCAGAGGGGTTACAGTTTCATACATAAGGCAATGGGTACATTTCTTGTACAATTTGTTACCTCCTCACTCATTTCTCCCCCTCTCCCCTCCTCCTTTCCCCCCTACCCCCATGAGTTGTTCAGTTGGTTACACCAAATGGTTTTGTAAGTATTGCTTTTGGAGTCATTTGTCTTTTTATACTTTATCTCTCAATTTTGATATTCTCTTTCCCTTCCCTAGTTCTAATGCCAGTATATACAGTATCCAGGGTACTCATACGAGATACAGTGATAGTGTGGGTACAACCACAGGAAGGGGATACAAGAGGATCATCAACAAAAGAATCTACGGTTTCACGTGGCATGTGGAAAGTACAACAGTGATATAACATTCGTCTCCATAACATGGAGTTCATTTCACTTAGCATCATCTTATGTGTTCATAAGGGCATAGCTATTAGGCTTTAGAGCTATTCTTATTGTACTTTCAATGTACTTTAAAATTATAGCTAAGTTCTTTTCTTTTTTTTTTTCCAGTGGTGAGAAACTCTGAATTTGGAGTGCAATGAGCTTCTTGTAGCATATTAATTTACTCATTTCCCCATGATCTAGGGTCAGGAGTGTAACTTCTATTCCTGTAAAAATGGAGACATAGTGACAGTTCTGTTTTCCTCTTACCTGGTGATTGTGGAAATCAACTTGGATTACCCAACATGTGGTAATTTTTTTTTTTTGGTGTACCAAAGTGCTTACACAGTTTTTGTACTGATATGGTAATAATAGAAAATTTAACAAGCTTAACCTGAACACAAATACTTCTACTGTTCTATACTTGAGATGATGAACAGAATTAACTTCATCTTTTGATTGTTATTTTATATCACAGAACAATTTTGTATCTCAGCCTTGAATCAATATTTCTGAACCAGTGTAGGAAATCTGGGAGTTACATCCAGGAAAAACCCCAGAGTTTCTCAACTTCCCAGAAATTTGTCGATTTCATGGTTACTTCTTTACTAAATTCCAGTCTAGGAATTTAGAAAAGCAAGTGAGAGAGAAAGAAAGAGGATCATATATTTTCTAGATTTCGTTTTGCCCAGGAATATAGGACCATTTGATTTATCACTCTTTTCTAGACTTAAAAAAATGATGACAATAGTAACTATATCCAAGGCAGTCCATGGTTACTTGTGGTGAGTTTTCTGTACTTCTGTGCATTTAAAGGCCAGAAGAATCCATGTTTTGACTCATGGTTCTACCTTCTCAGTTGTGCACATTTCAGGGGTAAGTTATTATTCTCTGTGAATCACAGCTTCATATATTGATGAAATAAAAAAAGTCATAGCAAGCTTAAGACAGTCCTTTTCACATTCTAGTCATTCTGCATTTTCTATCACAAAATCAGAATGCTTACTTATTTCAGCAGATATGAATTAACATGAAAATATTAGTATACTTCTTTCATCCAGGTAACGTGTGACAATCCCGGCTTCTAGCTACATGGATACAAAGACTAGCAATTTTGCTTTCCATAACTACATTTTATTGAAAGTTTATTTAGTTTGTATAATGCATAAAAATATATTTATTGGCTTAACTGTTTACATACTGCTCAGGGGATAGAATAAAATTTGAGATGTTTTAACAATCATGGACAAAACAACCTATTTTTATATGACAGCCAGCTTGTGATTATGAAAAAGTTTATCACCTATAAATGGATGAAAAGTTAGGACTTATGGGAAAAATTAAAATGAAGACTAAACCCTACACATTTATTTATAATTCAGGAACAAAAATGGCTATCACTAATATATAAGAAGCACTAAGGGATTCATTGCGATTGGTTCCTCACACCTATAATCCTAGCTACCCAAGATGTTGAGACCTGAGGATTGGGTTTGGAAGCCAACCCAGGCATAAAAGCCCATGAGACTCTTATCTCCATCCCAAAGCTGGAAGAGGAGGCTCAAGTGACAGAGAGGTGGGTTGAGCAAAAAAGTCAAGTAAGAGAATTCAAGTCCATGTCTAGCACAGACACAAAAATAATAATTAATAAAAATAAAGTAAATACATACATTAAAATAAACCAGTGACAAAAGATGCAACTGCTTAGTAGAGTAAGCAGTAAGTCCTGAAAGAGTGAGTGTTAAAGCTGTTCACTCTTTCCATCTAAAATCTTACCTTGGAATTCCTGAGATCAAGGCTGAAACAGAGGGTTAAGCAATCTTGATGTATGAATGAATGGGAAGATGATAATCCTACCTTTCAATGTGCCCTAGGGAATCTTGTGATTTACTTTAATTTGAATAACTGTATTATTGTGACCAACTGAGTTTTTAATGCTTGTATTGGGGGTGGGGGGTTGCTTGCAACGTTTAGTTCTCTAGATGATGATCTCCCTAAGTATTTCTACTTTGTCTTCTTTGTTAGAGCAGCAGAAAATAGACACTAACCCTGTCTTGATGACTGTTCATTGTTAAGAATATTCAGTATAACATAGTGCAATAAGGGTATGTTCAGATCGCTGTTCATTTTGAATGCTTAGGAAGGTATTAATAATAACAATAAAAGGCAATCACATAAATTGAACTTACCCTTAAAATAAAATACCATAACCAGCTTCCATTTTGGTGACCATTGTACAATTTCTCAGTAATTTCAATTCATCCCATTTTTCTTCACCGTGAAAAGGACTATTTCTCTGATTGACCCTCAGATAAAATTGTTGGCATGCCATTAGATTTCCATGAATCATACAGGTGCTTATATAGTACGTAGATTATTGGTTATATCTTCATACCTACTCTAGTTTATACTTACTTTACAAGACAAAAGAGAAAAACTTTGAAAGACTAAGTCCCTTGCCAACAAACATAGGGGAATGGCCTGCGGTATGGTTTTGGATTAATCCTGTCCTATGTGAAATTTCTAGAATTGCATCTAAAATAAGAGTAAATAGGATCTGAGTGGAACCCAATAAAAATTTTTTTCCAGAATTATAATAGAGGTGTAGCTCAGTGGTTGAATGTTTACTGTACCAAAAGCAAAACCAAGCCAACCAGAACAATATTTTATACAATAAAATATGGACTTTCAAGATATGAGTGAATGTGTGCTAGCTATTTAGAGACATGCCTGCCACCTGCCTCTTGTCCCCATTGTGCTTAAGTGAGGTATTATTACTCTCTGTGAGTCTATGGAGATGGTAGCTAAGGAAGAGGATCCAGGGCTTATAAACATAATGCTTAGAGCTTGCCATCCTACATTGTAGAGAGCACATTGCAATGGAGCAAGGGACTAAAATAATCCAGGAACAATACCTCTGTGGTATCATTGTATTTCATTGTGTTTCATGGTTGGATAGTGGAGTAGGATATACCAAAGATAGACACTTTATGGCAGGAATTTTTGCAATCATCTAATGAACTGAATACCGTTGTCTGTGCATTATGTAACTTCTCGCCACGTACACCTCACAGAAAACCCTGAGTAAGGAAAAACACGCTCACAGGTGTAGCATTTATTCATGATTGCACAGGTCTTGGGCGTCATTATTCTGAAATCCCAGAACAGTGATATGAATAGGAAAAGTTTAAGGTGTGGCTCTGAGAAACAAGGAACTTGATATAAGCATCTCTTGTAAGTCTTTTATATTGATTGTGATTTAATTCTTCTGTTCTTTGCTGTTCCTCCCAAGAAGTTCTTCTGTTTTTACTAAGAAGAGTTTAACCAGAAAATTATTTCCCAAACCTCACCGTAATCAAGTAACTCAAGACTTTTATCTTTCTCCTGTTCTCTGTACTTGCTCTCAGAATTCTTGCATGATCCTTAAGATGAAATCTGTTGGATTTCTTTACAGGAGTTCCCTTTCCTGCTCTTTCTAATTTCTTTCCCTTTTCTCATCTTATAGCTGCCACACAGAAAGAATCAAGATAAACACATCTGCTAGATCATTCATTTTATCCACTTCATGTCAACAATTTGATTCTGTTGACTAAGCTTGTTGCCATAGAATTTACTTCATCTTATGCATATGAATTTCTATAAATTACTTGAATTTTTAACTGTCTAGTTTGAAATTGCCTGCATTTCTTTGTTTTTTACATTTGTGTGGATTGGTAGCTCTCTTCTTTATCTGTCTTTCCCCTTAATCTTTGCCTTGTGTCAGAAAGAAAGCTGCTATGGGTCAGCACACATAGGAAAATCCTGGCTAAGACCATTTTCAAGCTGGGTGGCTCTGGGTTATCTGCATAACTTCAGTCTTAGTCTCTTGTATAAAAAAAAATGCTAATGATAATAACAACCACTCCTGGGGTTGTGTGAACCATTTTTGTCATATTGTGTGTATTAAGGAAATGTCAGCCAGGTACTAGTGGCTTATACCTATAATCCCAGCCACTCAGAGGCAGCCCGGGCAGAAAAGTCTGTGAGACTCTTATCTCCAAGTAACCAGCAAAACACCAGAAGTAGAGCGGTAGCTCAAGTGGTAGAGTACTATCCTTGGGTAAAAATGTTAAAGGATAGTGATAGTGAGTTCAGGTCCCAGTACCAGCACTCCCTGCCCCGCCCCCCAGACAAAGAAGAAAGAGAGAGAAAAATATGTCAACTTGTTATGATCATATCATTTCTTTGTATTTAGACCCATGATCTGTGCCTTTTAATGTTTGTTGTTCACTTGGTAATATACAAGACATATGTTGTCTTGATGTAAATTTTCTAACTCACTCTAAATTTCCTTTCTTACATTTTCCTCTTATAGCAATTGCCCTATATTTCTCCTTTAATAGTCACATAGCTTAAAGGAATATTTGGTTATTGTTGTTTTTCGTTGTTTTTGTTATTGTTTGTGAACTTGAACTCAGGGCCTGGGCATTGTCCCTGAGTTTTTTGATTCAAGGCTAGTGCTCTACCACTTTGTGCTACAGTGCCACTTCTGGTTTTTCTGGTGGTTAATTGGAGATAACTGTCTCACAGACTTGCCTGTTCATGCTGTCTTTGGACTGTGATATTCAGATCTCAGCTTGCTGAGTAGCTAGGATAACAACATGAGCCACCAGTGCCCAACCTGGCTTAAGAATTTGAGAGACCTTCAGCTCCAAAAAGATTTTGATGTCTATGCTCCCAATTTCCCTGCCATATGCAAACCAAAATAAGATAATCATTTTTGAAATAAAATTAAAGCTCTTAAATACCCCATTTACCAATGAAAAGTATGAACTTTAAATGAAAATATTCAAGTGTATTTTCCAGTTCATGGTTATTGATTTTTTCCCCCTTTTTTGGAGGGGTAAATATTTGTCCTACTGCTTTAAATGATTCAGCTTGATAAGCTACTTGCTTTCCTTCTTTGAGAGAGACACTCCACTGCACACATATGTAATCATATATTATGGGATGTGTGGGTTTGTGAGTACATGTAACCAAGGAATTTTCCAAGGACATAACATATACAAGAGGGCAAGACAATGTCTTAGATGTTCATATGCCCTCTGGTAGATTTTTAGCAGATGCTTCCCCATCGATGAGTCCCATTGCTTCATTTTTTGGGGGTTGCTATGGAGATCAGAGATTAGAGATGAAGGTGACATCAGTTGAGAAGTTATTGAGCACTACATAACCTCAAGGAATTAAATTTCAATATGGCTTAATTACATTGTCTTATCAAACCACTGACTGGCATGTAAGATCAAAGTCAGTACTGAGCCTACCAGTCCTCTACTCTTCCAATGCATTCCTGACTATTTAGTGATCAGCAGGTTCTTTTACTTTTTTCCCCCACCAAAGGTACAAACACCAAGCTGAAAGTCCTTCTATTATAACAAGGAAAATCCCAGAAGTAGACATAAAAAACAATAGCTATCGCATAGATTTGGGAAGTTTAAATGTGATTATTTCAAAGTATTCATCATATTGTCAAGTACCTAAGAAATAGCACTAATTGACATTCAAAATCCCTTTTTGGAAACAGAGTCCTTCCTTCTCCCTGGTTTTGGTCAGGATACACCTGAGTTTCCAGATATAAAGAAAGGGTCAGAGTTGGATTAAGGTAGAAATAGAATGGAAGGGGGCGTGTAATATATAGGGTGTGTTAACAGTCTATGGTTTGCTTGGACAGTGACTCTGGACAGTCGTGATGATTTAAAAATACTGTAATTTCTCATTTCTTCATGGCAAGTTTGTGATATCAATCAGAAGACTTTCATTTTTTCTGAGTGTGATGGTGATGGTCCCAATTTAGAGGTTGTCTAAAGCAGATAGGGAATGTTTAGCCATTTAAACATGTTGGGTATTTGATGATCCTGGAGAAGCTTGGCAGATAAGAGGAGTGAGGCAGGATACAGTAAAAGAAAACAGTAAAAAAATAATAAAGAAATGTCTGGTATGATTTAGAGAGGAAAAGAAATATCTAACAGGAGTTTTTGAAGTTTTTGGTGGGAAATTGAATTCCTATAATTTCCTGCCTTCAAAGCCTTCAATAAAATTTGCACTATTCACATGTACTTTTGTGGGGTTGCTGCTACAGATTAACTTTTTATGTGCCTTCAAATAATGTGTCAATGTGGTGAAGTAATGAGGTGTGGGCTTTAGAAAGTGATGAGAGCTCAAGGGAAGAAGCTTCCTAAATGGAATTAGTGCTTTCTTAAAAGATAACCCAGAAAGATCTCATGCCCTTTTTGGTATGTAGGGACCCAGAAAGCACAAAGTGGGCTTTTATTAATGAATCTACTGCTATGTTGATGTGGGAAGGCTCAGCACCAACTGTGAGAAATAAATCTCTGTTATCTTTAAGCTGCCAAGTCTAAGGAATTTGTTATGGCAACTCAACTAGACTAAGACAGATGTATTCTTTACAAGAGTTCTGAGATACAGAGGTACCACTGACAGAGCCATAGCACAAGGCTGGTGCACATGAGAACATCTGGGTTTATTTGAACCTTTCGCCCTGACTCATCTATGACTCTCCGACTTCTATTACACACAACAGACATTCCCACCCAGTGCTTATTTAATAGACAGATCCGAAGTCATCTCTCAGTTTGATTGTGAGCTCCAGTTCTACCTTAAATTATCCTAGAATATGCTTGCTGCAATAATGTGAGACTATATATATATATATATATATATATATATATATATACATATATGAAAGAATGAAGAGTCAAGTACAGTAACCAGGGTAGGGATAGTGGCAATGATTACTACTGGCTGTCATGAAAAATGTAAAACAATGAGATAATGAAAAAAGATCACCCAGTGTTGGGGGGGGGGTTAGAATTCATTGAATTTAAATCAAGGGTTATCAGTCTCAGATTTGCTGTTCACCATATGAAATAAATCAGCTTCTTTAACTTCTTAAAACTTGAAATGTTCTTACTCATAAATCCTTTGCTTATACCCCTCACAGAAGATGTGAGGGGTAGAAGGAGGGTAACAATGGTGAGCAGACAAGAAGTTAAAAATGTAGTAGAAATCATTGCTATCTACTAAAGCTAAAGGTAATTTTTATTGATATTCATGTAATTATCTCTTAGAATACAATTCGTTCCACAATATACTGAAAGATGTATATTTCTAAATGGTGACTTATTCTCATAAGAAATTAATTTGTAATGCACAAATTACTTCAAGTATTCTAATTTTGTTTTAATTACAGAGAATCTGAAATTTATGTGCCATTTCTATAGTAATAGCACAGTTAGTATTGATGTCTTCTTTTATGAAGCGCAAAATTTGAAAAGAAATTAGTAAACTACAAAAGGACAAAAACTTTATTTAAGCACAACCTTTTAAATACTGAAAAGTTGAACATTTACAACAGCCATTATATACATCATGAAGGAGCAGCTGGGATATGATAGATTTGAAAGTGTATTTCTTATCTGAAATTCTTGATTGTTCAATTTGTACATCAACTTAAGCTACAGTTCAAATACTAAGTTGTCAGAGGGCTACTGAACCATTTACTTGATAAAGAACATAAAATCACTCATTCTCTTCAGTCAGCTTCAAATTTCTAGTGTATCTGGAGATGCTGAACAATTTGGAAAGGAAATACAAATTCTTTGCAGATATTTTCTGTCTTAGAAGTAAGGATCATGGCTAGCATTTAAATATAATAATTCAGTGTTTATAAATCTTGCTTATATAACAAGGTGGTACCTAAAAAAGTCATTTCTTTATGGTAAATATCTGTTCACTGAAGGAAATGATCATTCCACTGTAAACAGTTACGGAATTTCTAAAAAAGTTCAAGGGAAGTTACTTTAAAAGTTTCCTAATCAAACCTTGTTTTGCTTTGGGCATTTTTAAAGTTATCATATTAAAAATGGATAAGTCAAAGGCTAACCATAACTAGAGCCCACTGAGCAAACAAGACACTATCACTTAGTAAACAAAACATAAATTAGAAGGTTTATACAATAAAGCTTTTCTTTCCAAGTAGAATTTAAAAATTACTTTAATAGAGTCTGTATGGTAATTAATATGCCCCATAACTAAAAGTGGATGACCTGATCTTGTGCTTTAACAAGTAAGTTTATTCATCTTCAAAGCCAGAGGAAAGAAAATGCTTGTGAAACCAAGTCAAAGGGAGAAATATTTTTACTTAAAGTATTATATGATCTAATATGTCCTGACTTCTATATTGTAGAGTAATTGACCACAACAAAGATGGCATGTGACTTGTTTGTATTTCAAACAAAAAAAAACCCAGAAAATACTTTATTTCTCTCTGTAAGCTCAAAATTTACATCAAGACATTTCAATATATTAAAATAATTATAAACACGAAATATAATCTGACTTTTACATTAATGAACTTGGTTTATCTTGAGTTGTTAGATATAAACTGTCATGTCTATTTAAGTTAGCTCTTATTATATTGACATCCAAGCAGTTCAAGTATCCAACTATAATTAGTCAACATAAAATTACATTTTATGGACATTAAATTAAATATACATACATGCATTAATGTTTTTCAGTTTCTCCTCCATATTTTGGAGTTGATACATTTTGCATATCTTTAATAGTTTTCAAGGGCCTCACTTTGTGTCTATGAATGAATAATTAATTGCTTTGTATCAAACATGTGTCTGCTTACATTGCCAACTGCTTGGTTATAAAGCATAACAAAGTTTTTAACTTTTCACAAAATTTGAAATAATTATATACCAGTTTATTGAATGATTATAGTCATAGTTTATGCCTCATGAAATGTAGTAAAGCATTAATGGTTACAAGTTTGACATGATCCATATCAAAACCCAAATGATTTTATTTGGTGAAATTGATAAATGGACCCTAAAATTCATCTATAGGGACAGAGTAGCCAATGCAATCTTTTATTTATTTATTTATTTATTTATTTATTTATTTTTGCCAGTCCTGGGGCTTGAACGCTGGGCCTCGGTGCTGTCCCTGAGCTTCACTGCTTAAGGCAAGTGTGCTACAGCTTGAGCCACTTTCAGTTTTTTCTGTGATTAATTGGAGATAAGAGTCTTACAGACTTTCCTGCCTGGGCTGGCTTGGAAGCACAATCATCAGATCTCAGCCTTGTGAGTAGCTAGGATTACAGCAATGAGCTACTGGTGACTGGCTGCCAAGACAGACTTTAAGACAGTATGAAGTTGGAGAACTCATACTTTCTGACATCAAAACCCACTAGACAATAGTCAAGCTAGAGAAATACTGACACAAGCTGAAACATAAGGATCAGTGAAGTAGAATGATCAACCCAACAATAAACCCTAACAATTCTGTTTAATTTGGATAAAGTGGCCAACTCAATTCAAAGGAGCAAAGAATAATATTTAAAAGATAGTGCTTATACTTGCAAAACTGTTTGATGAAAGTGAACTGAACACCTCAGGGGGGGAAGGAGAAAGGGGGAGGAGGGGGGCGGTATGAGGGACAGGGTAACAAACAGTACAAGAAATGTATCCAATGCCTAACGTATGAAACTGTAACCTCTCTGTATATCAGTTTGATAATAAAAATTTGAAAATAAATAAATAAAAGAGAGTGCTTTTATAAATGGGTGTCCATATGCAAAAGATGAATTTATGTTCTTACATAATATCACATACTAAATTAAATCAAAGTAGATAACATATCTAAATATTAAAGATCTAAAAACAAAAGAGATATGGATCTCTGTGACCTTGAGTTAAACAAATGACACTGAAAGCCTAAGTGATCAGAGAAGACTGGTGAGCTGAATAGCATAAATTAAAGACTTTTGGCTTTTAAAGTATTAAGGAAAAAAGCAGATAATCCACAGAATTAGAGATCTCATCTGACTACCATATATCTGATAGGGGACTTGAAGCTAGGTTATATGAAGAACTCTCCTAAGTCAGTAAGACAAAAGCAACCCAGTTTAAAAATTGACTAAGGGGGCTGGGAATATGGCCTAGTGGCAAGAGTGCCTGCTTCATATACATGAGGCCCAGCGTTCGATTCCCCAGCACCACATATACAGAAAATGGCCAGAAGCGGCGCTGTGGCTCAAGTGGCAGAGCCTTGAGCCTTGAGCTAGCCTTGACCAAAAAGAAGCCAGGGACAGTGCTCAGGCCCTGAGTCCAAGGCCCAGGACTGGCCAAAAAAAAAAAAAAAAAAAAAAAAAAATTGACTAAGGATCTGAACAGATAGTTCTTCAAAGAGACATGGAAATGTTGAATAAGCACATGAAAAGATGTCTAGCTTCGTTAGTCATTATGGAACTACAAATCAAAACCACACATACATACCACTTCACATCGACTGGATATCAATAATAAAAAGGGACACAATTGTCCGTGAGTATGGGAGCCATTGGAACTCTTGTATATGGGATTATAAATTGTAGTCACTTTGGAACACAGTTTATAAGTTCTTCTGAAGATTTGGGATAGAATTATCAAATGACCCAGCATTCCTCACATAGGTATCTACCCAAGGCACGAAAGTCTATTTTCACATGAAACTTGCATGCACATTATCCCAACAGTATTATTTGTAATAACCTAAAAAGTCAAAGCAACTCAAATGCTTATATTTTGATAAGTGAAAATTATGTTATATTAAGGGAATGTTGGGCATCAGCTTGGCATGGGGGGGTGGGCAGTCCTGAGAGGCTGCCTCTCCTCCCACCCTGGGGCTGCATAGCTGTTAGCCACTCCTACCCACCCTCCCGGGTCTGGAATCGGAAAGGGTAGCTGACCAGCCCCGCCTCCCGTCTTGGAGCACGTGTTGGCCAAGAATGGCCACGGGAGCCCAGGGGGCGGTCCTGTGGGATGTGACATTAGCCCGTGGATGAGGTCCTAAGAAGCCGCCCTTGGAGGTACAGCCCAGGTAGCCTGTCACTAACGTCTAGCTAGTCACTCCAGATCCCTCCCCTTCCTACTGCTATAAATGTGGCTGTTTTTCTCTAAATAAACCGGAATTCCAAGAAGCTTTCCCCAGAGAACGCCCGCGTGTCCTGCGTCCTCATTCTTAAGCGTGAGAGGGGGGGACGGGTGTCTTCGCGTCTACACACAGTCCAAGGCTTGTATGTGAGGCCGCACTCCAGCTCTTCCACCCACGGGCCAGGGCGGAACACATGGGGAGAGTGAAAGGGTCTCACAGGGAATACCACTGTACAATTAAAACAAGGAATGGAGTATTGTTATATGCGACAATAAGCATGACCCTCACAATAATGTATTAAATAAAAGCAAGCAGCCACAAATGACCATGTTTATTGCAATTCCATTTGTATAGCTTGTTCAGCGTAAGATAGTCTGCAGACTCAGAAAGCAGCTTCATAGTTGTCTGGGGATGAGAGGAAGGGCACAAGACACGCTGAAGAGTGATTGGTATACGATATGAAGTTTATTCATGGGATAATGAAAATGTGCTAAAATTATATAATGGTGATCACACAATTCTGTAAATACTAAAATACTAAAATTGCATAATTTAAACAAGGGAACTGTATGCAAATTATATATGTATATACATATACTGTATGTAAGTTATATATATATCAAAAATCAAGTCTCTTCTAAAATGACATGAATATGGTTTATGTCTCATGATATTTATAATAGTTGTGGCACCTGTATTTCATGACTTATCCAGAAAGTCTTAATTTTTCTTATTTCATGAACTCCACCTATATATCTGTTTTTCTCTACTTCTTAGGTTCTTTATTTGTATTTCTACTGCAGTTCTGTATGTATGAAATTAAAATTCTACAGTCGTATACATCTCAATAGCTGGGTAATATGAGCTATGTCTTCACATATTTTAATAAGTATCATTTTAGGTTATTTTAGTTTTATGTTCTCTAAGCCAATAAAACCAGACTCATACTTATGTTTGATATTGGCAGGTGGATTTGACAATTATGAATCATAGCTGCTACTGAATAGCCTCAGATGAATTAGCTCTTTATGTCTTGACTTTCCTTATTAAGTTCAGAGAAATTTTTGATGATTTTAAGAGGTAGGATGAAAGAAATTAGATTTATTTCACCCAGGAAAGGAAAGCTCAGTGAGAATATTCTAGTATTTGAAAGACAGTAGCCAGCTAGTCTCTTTCTACTCTGAGAAATACTCTTTTCTTTTTCTTTTTTGAAACAGTCTTCTACCAACAGAACTTTCCTTCAACCCTAGGCTGTCCTTGAACTTGTCATTGTCCTGTCTCAGCCTCCCAAATACTGGGATTGCAGGCATATGGCATCACAGCTGGCTGTAAGAAATATTTTGAATGGACAGCAGAATGAGATTTGTATTAATGCCTAGAGGAAATGTTCCTGAAAGCAAACTTTCCCAACACAGCCTTGGTTTTGATTTTTTCCTTCCTGACTGTGAACATGATGGCATTCATAACTGTGGGTCGTAACTCTAGAGACAAAGGATTTCCCTGGCTCTCCCAGCTCATCACCATACACACAACAGTTGTTTGCTCTTGTATCACCCCACAGGCTTCAGTTCTTTTTTCTCATACGTCTTTTGTTTTTTAAACATCTGTAAGGTGCAGTATGTACTAAGTTAATTAATTTTGTTCAGGTTCACATCTGATAATATGATAGAGAATAAAGTAGTGAGATAGATCAGTTGATGACAGCTGAGGCTACTCTTGGACAGAATTAGGAAGTTGACAGAATTGTTCTTTAGTATTCTCTTGCTTTTCCTATTTCATTCATTGATGATAATGTCTTCTAGGTAGTCAGCATGGTGTAAAAAAAAAGCATTCTGTTTGACATAAAATGCAGTTTTCTATTTGTAAATTGTTCATCCAGTTCTCTTTGCCAATCCTATCTAAATCTGTGTCTTTGTCTTCAAGGGGGGATTATAAATCCTACTTCATGAAACCTGCAATGAACATTAAATCACACTGTGCACTAGATAGTTAAAAAGTGTTGCCTTTCTTTTCCTCTGAGGGTTTGTTCCTCTAAGGAAAGCAGAAGACTTAAACCACACTCAAGACATTCATGCTTTAAAAGTTGCTTTTGAGCTGGGTGCCCGTGGCTCAAGCCTGTAAGCCTAGCTACTCAGTAGGCAGAGATCTGAGGATCATGGTTTGAAACCAGCCCCAGGCAGACAAGCAGTGTTACCTCTAATAAACTACTCAGAAACAGCTGGAAGTGGCACTGTGGCTGAAGTGGTGGGCACTAGCCTTGAGCACAAAGAAGCTCAGGCTCTTTCTCAGAAACCTTTGAGTTTAAAAATAGTCGAGATTTTATTTTGTGATTTCTGGTACTAGGGCTTGAACCCATGTCCTTCTGCTCACTTGGCTTACTTGTTCACATCTCATACACTTGGCTTACTTGTTCACATCTGGTACACTTGAGCTGTACCTCCAGCCAAGCTTTTTGATGATTTCTTGGAAATGGAGCCTCTTGATCTTTTCATCCTGGACTGGCTTCAAACCCTGAACCTCTAAGTCTCAGCCTTCTGAGCAGCCAGGATTTCAGGTGTGAGATAGTGTTCTTCCAGTCTGTGGAGAATTTTAAGTAATTCATTGGAAACAAGAAAAGGAGGTACTCGAGAGCACCAAGTTCTTTTCAATAGTATTATCCAGGTGACCATATTACCTCCATGTCAGCTCACTCATGGTATTATATTATATTTATTATCAGCTAGTTGCCCAAGAGTTGATTATCAAGACTTTGATGTAATATCAATTCATGTGACATTTGAAACTGGTGACATACAATGATATACTATTCTGTATCAAAGGGAATAATATTCTACTGCATACTAAGCAATGGAGATGAGTATGTTTGCCTGGAAATGTGAAAATAATTTCACCAAAGTGTACATTAAAATGGTAAACAGAGCCAGGCATTGGTAGCTCATTCCTGTAATCCTAGTTACTCAGGAGGCTGAGATCTGAGGATTGCGATTCAAAGCCGGCCCAGGCAGGAAAGTCAGTGAGACTCTTTTCTCCAATTAACCACCAGAAAACAAGAAGTGGCACTGTGGCTCAAGTGGTAGAGTGCTAGCCTTGAGCTGAGAGCTCAGGGACAGCGCCCTGGCCCAGAGTTCAAGCCCCATAACTGACAAAAAAAAAAAAAGTGAACAGGGTAATTTTAATGTCATGTATACTTACCATCACAAAAATGTTGAATATCTAAATATAAAATAAGTGATCTAAGGTGAACATTGAAATTAAAGGGGATGAGGAAACAAAGCACAAACTGGGGGAAAAATGAAGGAGGAAGTGGGGATAACACAGGCAATAATTCATTTTATATACCACGGAATTGAGAAATATAGGGAAGGGATTTTGAAGTGATGACACATATTGCGATGGATATAAACTGCTTTGCTAAAAGGCAAAAATAAATAAATAAATTCTTAACCTAAAATTAAGGTAAGTAAGGGATGGGGTGGGTTAAGAGGGGTGAGTAAGAATGTTGAAAGGGGTGGCAGTGATTAAGATACACGGTATTCATAAATTGCCTTGGTGAATGGCAACTCCTTTGTACAACTATTTAACAATACAAATATTAAGGAAAATCTGATAAATATTTTTAAATGCAACCATAAAACTATTTCAAACCCAATTTCAAAAGGGGCCAAAATGTAATCAGGCAACTCATCAAAGAATATATACATATCATATATATATTATATATATTATATATATATACCATCATGTATTATCCAGGAAATGCAAACCAAAACAATGAACTACTACTGCATTCTTATTGGGATATTCTAGAAGCCAGATAACACCAAATGCTGGTGAGAATAGGAAACAGTAGGGAATGTCATTCATTGCTGGTGGTAGAAATGCAACACAATCATTATAGCCACTTTGAAGATAGTTTTGTAATTCCTTATGAAAACACTAAACACATTCATCATATAATTCAACCATTAGGCTTCTTTGTATTTACTCTCCAAAAGCTGAATATTTTTGTTCCCAAACCTGGATATTTGAAGGAGCATTTACTTATATTTGAAAAACATAGAAGTAACCAAGATGTCCCTTAGTAGGTGATTGGATAAATGATGGCGAATCAGAACAATGGAATATTATGCCATGTTATAAAGAGATGAGCTCCAAAGTCATGCAAAGAAATGCATATTTTCAAGGAAAGATGGCAATATTTAAAGGTCATGTGTACTCTATAATTTTCACTGCATGACATTCTGGAAAAGGCAAAAATATTGAGATAATAATAAGACAAATAGTTGCCAGAGTTGAGGAAAATAAATAAGCGAGCCCCAGAGGATTTCTACAAGTGAAATTTTTTTGTATGACAAAACAATTTTGAATATGGTATTATACACTTATGTAAAGTATAATAGAATATACAAAGAATATATATAGTGTACACAAGGTCCAGAGTCAATCGTAATGTATATGAATCCTGGGAGTCAATAATGTGCCTGTGTGAGTGCATCATTTGTCACAAATTCGCTCCTCTGGTGAGGGATTATTGGTAATGTGGGTGCTAAAGCACATGCGAGATTAGAAAGTTATGGGAAGTTTCTGTGCCTTCCATTCAATTTGGATGTCAACTTAACGTAGCTCTAAAATAGTCCGTTTAAAAAAAAAAAAAGCACAGATGACAGTTACATAGCTTGGTGGATTTCACAAACCAAATTTACTTTTGTAGTCAACACCCACATCAAGAAATAGAGCATTATATATGTACCACAAACCTCCCATCTTATTCCTTCCAACAGCTAGAGTTTTCTGTACTTGGCTTCTTTCATACCACTCTTTGTATATGTGTTATTTGTGTAGTTACATATAGGTGTAAAGTATTCATTTTCATGGTTATATGGTATTTCATTGTATGAATTTGCATACTTAATTTCCCTTTATACTGTTAATGGGTAATTTGGGAAAGTCCAGTTTGGCATAATTATGAAGCATGCGTCTATGACACTTGAAGTATATGATATTTGGGGTGAACATATAGTGCTCTATTTCTGTTGAGCTTGTATTTGGAAGTAGAATTGCTAGGTCATAGGACAGGTAGGTAGTTAACCTTAGCAGTCAGTGTTGAGTAGTTTTCCAAAGTGGTTGGGGCAGTGCATGGGGGCTCTGCACCTGTCATGTTCTCGTAGGCCTCAGCTTCTGTTTTCTGTCTTTTCATTTTAAACATTCTTGTGGGCATGTAAGCTGTCTTAGTGTATTCGGAATGCTTTAGAAAAACAACTTATTCTGGGTAATTTACTAACACCAAATGCATTGGTTACCATTCTTGAGGCTAGGTGGCTGAATATCAAGATCGTGGCAGATACCGTGCCTGGTGAGAAGGGCCTGATACTCATGGGTGCTGACATCTTGTGGTAGCTTCCTTTGGCAGAAGGGGAATGGCAGCCTCCTGGGCCTCCTTGATAAAGATATTAATCCTGTGCAAAAAGGTTGGGTTCTAATGACCTGGTCAAGGAATTTAGCAAGGAGAGACACATCGTGTGTGTGTGTGTGTGTGTGTGTGTGTGTGTGTGTGTGTGTGTTATGGGGAGGGGTACTTTAACTGGTAATCTCACTTGGTATTTTGGCTCAAGGCTGATTGTCCACCAGTTCAGCTCTACCTCCACTCCCGGTTTTTGTTGCTTAACTGGAGATAAGAGTTTCTTGGATTCATCTGCCCAGGCTGGCTTCCAACAACAATCTGTAGCTTTCAGCCTCCTGAGTAGCTAGAATTACAGGTGCAAGCCCCTGGGTCCCAGCTGAGGTTTGTTTGACTTGTTTCCTTGGAAAGTAGATGCTCCAAAATTCCAGTGCCTTGCATGGGATAAACTAACAGTTTCAAAATTTAGCTTAATGCTTCTGAAATATGTTGACACTATTTTACTGCTATAAGTAATTTGGATAGCCTGTTTTTATGGAGAAGGAAACTAAAAATAGTTTGCAATCTCTAGCGGGTAAAGTTGTTCAGGTTGTCTGGTAAAAGTTAATTCTTTTATCTAGTAAAATCTATGTAATGTATGTGGTATTGGGCTCTATAAAAGAGTTGCTAAAAAGGAATGACATCAAACTTTATTTAATGTAGTATGGGATAAATATGTAAGTATTAAATTTGTATTCTATAAAAAATTTGGTTTTATTGTTTCCAAGTGTATATTTCACATAATTTTCAGGTATGGCATTTGTCTGAGAGCTTTTAGTAGTTCTCTGTAGTAAATGAATAAGCATACTTCAAAATACATGAATTATTCAAGGACTGATAGATAGAAGGCAGTCATAAAATGTGACTTTTTTCCTAGAGCATTAATCATAAACTTCACCATACCACATAAATTAGCAATTTGCTTAATCTACCATTTCTCTCTTTTTTTTTTAGCTTTTCTCTGACCTATCTCCAATTCAAAATGAGCCAATTGTGATTTAGTGAAATAAAATGCTTTTTTTTTTCAAAGTAAGATCCTCAAGATTCCCAGGATTGGAATTAAAAGCATCTGAGCAAGCAAATTATATACAGAGGTTGATAACACGAGTGCATGTAAGTTTCTACATATTGGTTACCATTTCTATGCATTGCAGCAACTGCCAAATGGCATTGTATCATTAATGATGTATTTCTAGGTCATCATGCTCTTACAAAATCCATTAACAATTCCTGCAGTCTTCTTGTGTCTGTCACTCAAGGGGCAAGCAGTTTAAATGTTGAAGATGAATTTCACTTTCACACTATAATTCAAGCCCACAGCCAATACCACTGGAGGATAGTGAAATCTGGGAAAAGCAACATCATGAGTCTTTCTATTTAGATATCCTTGAGGGCTATCTAAGGATGTCCTTGAGATAATTAATTAAATGGATTCAATCTCCTTTAAGTAGGAGTGATCACTCATCCATATAATGTCTCCTCCATTCATAACCTATTAGTCTTTTAAGTTTTTTGAATTCAGTTTGAGAGAGAAAGAGAGGGTTGCTATTGACAAGCTCAGCATTTGTTCACTGTTAGATGTACAATAAGCAGTTGGATCAATAAGTAAATAATCAAACATTACTTGATCAATCTATAGAAATGATTTTTAAATATGTTTTTGTTAATACCTATAAGAGATGATGCAATGGTAGTCCTGAACTATCTATGTGTAACAATCAAAGTAAATACAATTACAGCAAGCAAGCATGTCTTGGCATTTATCCCTAGTACGGGTTTGGTTATGATGAGCCCACATTTCCTACATGACAAAAACAAGATGACAACCGTTTTCAAATTTACTTTGACCTAGCGTTGCTTGTTAAGGTGATGTGGGTCAATTAAAAACTTGTTTTTGTCATGGCTGTTTTGCATCTTATTTTATTTTGCTAACAAGATTGTTTAGGGAAACAATGAAAGAAAAAAATGTATAAAGATTTTGAATAATATTGAATCAAAACATTTTATATGTCATTTCTCTGGGGGTAAATCATCTAATAGAAAATAAAAACATAAAAAATGTGAAATAGTCTATAAATGATATTGTAAAAAATGTATTTTTCCTTAGTAAGTGATAACCTTTGAAATCATGGACTTCTTTGGCTGTGGTTTATCTTTATATCTTAGAATTTCAAGTCATTTTTGTGCTGATGAATTTAGTGCTTTTTGCCTTGATTTTTAGATGAACGTCATTGGGTTGCTTGCATATTAGAAAAACTAAACTTCTGAAATGGTGCATTTAGGAATAGAAATTGAGTGTTTCATTATGTTTTTCTAGCATGGGATATAATGGCTGAAAAACTAGAAAGAGTGCATTTTTTTATCTATGGTAATGTTGTCTTTTATGTCTAAAATGTGTTTTACTATTGCTTGGAAGCAACAATAAGGCTTTTATCTCTCCTTGTGTTCCTAAGTGCTTGTGTATATGCATTTGTAACAAGATAAATTGCCCACAAGGCTTATGTATTCATGTGCATCTATTAATTTCTTTTTACTTCTGGGACTGGGATTTACAATTAAATGTTTAGTATAAAAATGTTTAGTATGAAGAACAATGAAATAGCCCTTGCTCTTGACCTTGGTTGTGGACAGATTGATCTTTACTTTTGCTAGGAAAAAGTATACATTTCATGAAGCAAGTCTCTAAGTCTCAGTTTTCTCCTCTGTATAAATGGTTCAGTTGGAAAGTTAATTTAGATTTAACTCTTTGATGAAAGATTTTTGTTTTTAATAGAAATGTTGAAAGATTAGGTGTTCAATATATTGAATATACATTTGTCAAATGAAGAAATCTTCTGTGGTGACTAATTTTATGTGTCCATTTTGCTGAACCATAGCATGCTCAGACATGTCAAAAATTATTTAGGCTGGGAATATGGCCTAGTGGCAAGAGTGCTTGCCTCCTATACATGAAGCCCTGGGTTCGATTCCCCAGCACCACATATATAGAAAATGGCCAGAAGGGGCGCTGTGGCTCAAGTGGCAGAGTGCTAGCCTTGAGCAAAAAAGAAGCCAGGGACAGTGCTCAGTCCCTGAGTCGAAGGCCCAGGACTGGCAAAAAGCAAAACAAACAAATAAATAAATAAATTCTGTGGGCTGGGAATATGGCCTAGTGGCAAGAGTGCTTGCCTCATATACATAAAGCCCTGGGTTCAATTCCCCAGCACCACATATATAGAAAACGGCCAGAGGTGGCGCTGTGGCTCAAGTGGAAGAGTGCTAGTCTTGAGCAAAGAGAAGCCAGGGACAGTGCTCAAGCCCTGAGTCCGAGGCCCAGGATTGGCAAAAAACAAAAACAAAAACAAAAACAAAACAAAACAAAACAATATATATATATATATATATATATATATATATATATATATATGGGGTGTATTTATAAAGATGTTTCTGAATGAGATTAACCTTTTAACCTGGACTGAGTAAAGCAGATTCCCTAATGTTGGTTGGTCTAATTCAACCAACTGAAGAGCTGTAGGTAGGAAGGAATGCCTCTTGTTTGTTGCTAACAGGAGAACACTGGTTATTTCCAGCTCTGGACATAGATAGGAACATTAGTACCTTTGGGTGCTCAAATTTTCTGACTTTCACTCTAGAACTTACACAATAGGCTTTTCCAATTCCAGGCCTTTGATCAGAACTGTACTTTGACTCCTCTAGATCTGTAGCTTGCCAAGCTAATCTTGGGACTTTTCAGTCTTCACAATAATGGGACTTAATTTCTTATACTTTATTTCTTTGTGTGTGCATATGCACACACACATAGGGATTCATGGAAAATGCTAAAATATTCTGTGTACATTCATAATTTCTCCTCTACCAATATTCAATTAAGTATTAAGATCTGTGAATTTAGCTATGAAAATAACTGCTGTATTTCCAAAACAGATTTGATTGAATTTTTAAATAATTTTTTAATTTTAAATTTTGTAAAACAATCCATAAAATATTTTGGATTGACAAAGTTTTCAGACCATATTTTTATTGTAAATAAGTAGCATTTTATCTATAGGCATTTTTGCGATTATTTTTCATGATATACACTTCTAGAAAGTGAAGACATAAGATTATTCTACAGATTATTGATTTAAAAACATACAAGAGTTTTATTTTGTACTTAAAAGGATGTTGAGGGAAATAATAGTAAATCACTTAAACTAGGGGTATGTGAAATAAGTCATAAAGATGTTTTAATCATGAAGACAGGTTCTAAAATTATAACTCCTTTTTCTAACAGCATAATTCATAAAGAAGACAATGTACAAGATACTAGGAGAAAATAAAAATAATATAGTCTTTATCCTTAAAGAAAATCTAGTGGAAGATAAATACATACTCATCATTGTTTGTGAGGGAAAAAAATCTAAATTCTGTAACTGAAGTTTATTTCATCTGATCTTAATAATAATCATTATTACCATTTTTACTCTACAAAGTTTAGATTAAATGCCATTGTAGTAGTTTATACTGAATATCTGATTAGCTTTGTAAAACCAGTTTTGTGTTTCCTGCTCTTATTACCTGATGTCTGTGGATTACTGGGGATTTTATCTGACTTGATTGGGCTCTGCTAGGCTGCATTCCTCTTCTCATTCTGGAATTAGAAGAAGCATCTCTGGACATCCTATTGTCATGGTGAAGGTGGGACTAACATAGCTGGACAGTGTGACATCATTTACATTGTCATTCAACCGTAAGGTACGTATGGTCTGCTCAGATTCTATTAGTCAAATCAATGCATGTGATCAAGCACCAAAATTGATTGACAGGAAGTACATTTACCTTCTAAGAGCTTGGCAGAACCGAATAGAAAACAAATATTTAAAAAAACTGTCATTCACCACAGGATATTATGCATCTAAACCACATAAGCATTCAGCACAATGTCTGGCACAGTGAGCTTATAAAATATAATAGCAATGATGATAATAACTTATATAAGATTTGTAATGGGCCAATTTATTTCATCAAGGGCTGTAGGACAATATTATGGAGTAGATATTGGCTAATGATTCAGGGGGAAAGAAAGATGTTCCAGATGGAAAGAATGTAACAAAAGCCACAGTGACACAGAAGGTGATTAAGCTAGAGCCTCAGTAGATATGGAGTCTCTGTCCCTTTCTGTAAGTCAATCTTAGGATTCATCAGTCATAGTATTTATGACAGCTTCAGCTGCAAGTAACAGGATATTTAATCAAAAGCAGCTAAACAACAAAGTGAAAATGTGCACTATATCACTAAACAAGAAGTCTGAAGATGGAGAATTTCAATATTATGATATCATCACCAATTTAATGTTTTTCCTTTCTATATTGCACTGTTTGGTTTGGTGTGTGTGTGTATACATGTGCATGTGCAATAGTACTAGGGCTACAATTTGGGGCCTGGATGCTGTCTCTGTTTTTTCATACAAGATTAACACTCCACTAGTTGAGCCACAGGTCCACCTCTAAGTTTTTATTGGTGGGTAATTGCAGATAAGAGTCTCACAGACTTTCCTGCCTGTGCTGGCTTTGTGCCTCAATCCTCAGATCTTAGCTTCTTGAGTAACTAAGATTATAGGTGTGAGATATTGTATCCAGCTGGTTTGGTGACTTTTAATTCTCCTCTCCTAAGTCTCAGGTTGGCTTTTTAAGTCCAGTGATCATGTCTTCAGTTAAGAGAATCCGAGTGCAGGATGGGAGTTTCTCTCCTGTATTTCCTTTGTGTTTGGCTTGGTTTTGAGATTTGATGTTTTTAGATAGCCCAGACTGACCTTAAACTTACAATTTGTCTCAGGCTAGACTTGAACTCACTATTGTTTTGTCGCAGCCTCCCAAGTATTAGTGTTAAAGGTATGTATGATTAATTGTATTTCCTTTTAATAAGTTAACATTAAAAAATGTAATCCCCTTTCACAGCTTAATTTGGTGTCTCTTCAGACAGAGCTAGCTCAGATGCCTATTCCCAGATCAACCGAAGTGGAGTTACTTAATTCAAAACAATAATGAGTTTAGAGAAATTTCTGGTTTCTAAAAAATCATTTATTCTTCTAGAAAAGAATCAAATGACCGTTCTGCTGGCAAAAGGAAAAGGAAAGGCGCTAAGACACAAATGGTGTCTGTATGCCACCTATAGAAAGGAGTGTACTGTTTTCAGTACAGAATTAAATGTTTGTAGTGGTAAATGATTTAGTGAATTCTGTCTATAGAGTTTCCTACTTTACATAACTTGTAACTTCTGGTACTAGGTTAGGATTATTCATTGAAATCATGGCAGTCAGGCATGCAATTGGGACCACAGATTTTATTGTAGATCTGGGGCCTCAGATTTTATAGTAGATCGTTCGAATATCCTGATGGTATAAGGTCACAATAGTGGGTCCAAGGATATGGTGTTAACTTCTGCCTTTAGCTTTAGACTACTTTGAAGCTGCTAAAGGGCATAATTTGGCTTACAGTCTAAACTGAAAATGGACTTCATTGAGAAAATGAGGTTAACTACTCCTATTTCCTAATATTCACACAATAAATCCCTCATAATTTTTTTCTTTATTGATTTATTGTGGCAAACCCCATTGATATTGACAGCTTAATAATTTCTTTAAAAAAATCCCTAAACATATATAAACTTAAAGTACAAAGAACCCAGTGTCTTTCTGTGAAATACATTCATGTTTGAGCCATTGCTTTTCCAACTTGAATATTTATTTAATCAGCCTTTAGCTTTCTTTGCTGATTTCCAGGGTAACTGCCATGAACATGAAATCCTGACATGCAGATATGAGTCAACATGTCCACTCATCCTCTATTAGTCTTTCAAAAATATTCAAATTTCAAGTATCCACATGGAAAAAGGCAAAATTTCTCCTGCAAATGGTAGACATTCAACTGCCTTTCTTCTCTCATTTGTTTGAATGTGCAAACAACATGGCACGTGATTCATGATGTTAATGCATTCTGCTTATGACATATTTCAATGCCCACACATTTTACATTCTCATGACTTTTGTTCCTGTGTTTGAGTCAATTATGGTAGCTATTCATCAGTGTATTAGAAAAGTCTCTACCCTTTTATCTTCCAGTGTCTCTCATTAAAAAGCTTTTTGGCTCCCTACCTCTATTGCCTGATGGAATTTAAATCACAAAAAGAAGCTGAAAGTAAAAGAAAAAAATCAGGATGCAAGAGCTTTATGGGAAAGATGAGTCATCAGAGAAGATCTGGAAAAGAGGAAAGCCATAAGGACAGAGTGACTGAAGTTGATTGTAGTGGATCGGTCTTTGGAGGAGGAGGCCTTGGTAGCCATGGAGATGCATGAAGAGAGAGAGAATGAAGTTTTAACCAATACAGTTGGCATTTTGCTGGGCAAATCCTTTCCCCAGACGGAATTGATCATTTCAACATTTAAAATTTCAAACAAGCCAGGTGCAGTGGTTCATATCTGTAGTCCTCCCTACTCTGAGGATCTCAGTAAGAGTCAGCCTGGGAAGAAAAATCCATGAGACTAATATTACCAATTAACCAGCAAAAAGCTGGGAACAGAGTGTGGCTCAAGGGGTAGAGCACCAGACTTGAGTGACAAAGTTTTGCCAGAGCACAAGACCCTATGTTGAGCAAGTTCCAGGATGAGCAATAAAAACCATAGCAGCAGCAGCAACAACAAAATGAACTTTAAACAAAGCTTTCTCTTAAATATTTATGTAAAAGTTTATGTGCCATCTTAGTATTTCCTGCTGAAAGAAAACAAAAAGTTGGCACAACTTTTGGATTCATTGCAACAATTTACTAGTGTCTCATAATTATTTTATTTTAAAATATCATGAATGCAAGATGCAAAAGTCGATGGAAGATTCTCTTTGAGTAAAGACCTACCAGTAGTCAAGTACTATGTTAAGTACCTTCCAGGCATCTTCTCGTGTATTATTTTTCTCAAGTCTTGAGACGTGTCACTTCTGAGTGTAAACCAAGGATCTTAATACATTATTTTAGAAGAATAATCATTCTAAACAATCTCAAAGACTATCCAAATATTTATGCAATTAGCTACCAGTTCACTTGACTTGTAGCTTTAACCTATTTTGGACAAGATTATTGAAGGAAATATGTGAATAAGATATGTAAATAAAAGCATACAACTTAAAAAGGCTAGTCTATTAGTTTAGTTCATTGTGCACAGTGAAATTCTAATTTTATTTAGGTCATATAGACAAGTTTGTGACAAATAAAAGGAGTATATAATCCAAAAGGTTAACTATGATCATGTGGATAGGAATCTTATGGAAGATCTAATTTTTTTCCCTTCAATTTTGTTCCAAAGTTAACACAATAAACATATGTTACTCTGTGGTCTAAATGAGCAATAAAATTTGAGTTTTTGATTGACTAATTATGAAATGCTTTCCATCTCAAAATCAACATATGAATCATGAAAAGAATTGCATCCTTGGGCATTCTTGGCTTATGTTTTCCAATAGAGTAGACATTTTCGAATGAATATTCTCATGATTTGTTTTTAGCTCAGTTGTTTTGTCGGTAACTTGTGTCAGGTTGCCAAACAAACCACAACGGAAACTCTTCTAGTCCTTAGACATGCTTAAAGGAAGTTTCCTCATATCCAGGCCATGGGATGGGGCAGTGAACTAGGAAATGCATCTCTAACAAAATCCAGAGTCTATAGTTTTAAAAGCTTTTTAAGAAAAGGCCTCTCTAGGCACCAACTGTGCTTATGGTTATGCTCTTTGAAGCAGTTCACCAGCACATGCCTGTTGATTGTGTATTAGACTTTTCCTTTCTCAGCTATTTTTTGGGAAATGGTGAACATGTACATGGTAAATTCCATCAAGTGGTATTTCATTGTGGCCTTTTATAAAAACTAGAAACTAATTTAAGTAATTTAAGTATGCACAAATGTGTCCCTGTTTCTTAGGGTCCCAATTAGATTTTTTAAATATGTATATATGTGTGTGCATGCCTGGGTAACACACACACACACACACACACACACACACACACACACACACACACACACACACAGGGTCCTAAGACCAGCAACTTCATATCCACATTCTAAATGGCAAGTTGGAATTGGAAAGTTGGAGGTAAGATATTCTGTGTACTCAGTTGATTGTTCAGCGTCAATTTCATATCAGTCTTTAATTACCCCGGCCTCACACATAGACAGTAGGGGGTGAGGTAGGAAGGGAAATGCCTCTCTTCACTTCACCAGTATCCTGCCTCTTTTATTGCTCTTCAAATCAGTTTTCAACTGTAATACATGATCCCTGTGTGTTTATATACAGCTCTTCTATACAGCTCTTCACCATGCATTACCCTTCTCTCCAATTCAGATTTGCCTGATTTTATTCACTTTCCACCCCTTCAACTCTTCTCCCTCCTGGTTTTGTAAACTTTCTCGAATCTCTTTTTCTTTTCTCTCCCTGGGTCTGATTAGACACTTGGACTGGATCTCCATGTTTGGCGAGGCAAGGCAGCAGTGACCCGGAAGAACTCATCCTATTTCAGTAAATTGCATGACAGCAGTGACCCGGAAGAACTCATCCACTTCAGAAACTCATGACTCAGACCCTTTGACTTTGTCAGTGTTGTAAAGGATCCTGGAAGTCCTTCCCCATGAGCATTCTCTATGACAAGATCCAGGGATAGATGCTAATTGTAATGATATTTAGGTAGCATATGCAGAGTTTGTCCAAGATGTTGTCATGGTAGAGAAGTATTCAGTCTGACTTTCTGTAGGGTTTGATTTTCTTCTTGTTGGTGGCAGTTGATTTGATAGTCACAGAAATTTCAAATTTACTTAGGATGACCTGAAAAACATGATCCTTCTGTCTGAGGCTCCCAGGTTCTGTGATTATAGGTGTATACTACTATGCCCTACTAGGTGTATTTTTAAAGGAATATCCCAAATTATAATATTAATATACTTGCTATTAATAGCAAAGCTTATTTATTCTGTGTTAGGAAGTGTTGCAAGTGCTTACAAATAAATATAAGTAATGTATATTTTAAACACATATATTTATTAGCTCCTTGATCCTTATGCAAGCATATGAATTAAGAACTATCATTACATCTATCTATATTTTATAGATGAAGAACTAGACCCAGAGTGGTTAGCCTAGCATTGTACAATAGTATAGCAATAGGAGTGTAGCCAGGTTTGAAAGATAACCATCAGACTCCACTGCTGTATACAGCTTTGGTTAGCCAAGATGCATTTCTAGTAAGCAATAAAATTAAGAAGCCTGATTTTTAACAGTAGCACCATCCCAAATATCTTGTTGAACCACAGTTATTATAGAGAATGATAAATAGTTTCAAGGCAAACAAGTTTAATATCATTAAAGACTTATGTAAAAGGTACTAAGCTATTGAAAGCTCAATCTTCCTAAGGGTTTATTAATATATATTTATATGCTATATGTATATTATACAGTCTAGAAGATCTTTATATCTATCGAGCTATCTATATCTCCTTTTAGGAGATGATCAGCTAAGTCTTTGAATATCAACAAAGAGTGTCTGAACCTGAGTTGAGACAACCCAAGCTAAGCCAGAAGTAGCCATGTCCTTTAGGCCATGCTCATGGGTCTGAATTCAGAGTCAATCTTTCTGCCACTGTTAGGTACCAGACCAGGATTTTAGTCTCTTGTCTTACCTGAGTGACTCTCTTTACTGAGCTTTTATAGCAATCTTCTTAGATAACTCTGCTACTTTAAATTATTCAATATCTTCTATTCAGCAAGTAAAATTTAAGATTTTACGAGAAAGTAAAATCTGGTCCCTTCCTTCATGTCCAGCCACGTAGAACACCTCTCTCCTATTTTCTTACTCCTCTCTAGCCACATCAACTTTCTATAAATTCTTTATACTACATATCATCTTTCCCTGGCCAAACATGTGTTTTCCCTTACTTATACCTGGCTACTTATCCCTGGAGGTTTCAGAATAAATGTTCTAAGAAGAGAAATTCTCTACTCTGACTGAATGGCCTATCTTTTACATTGTGGCTCTTTCTTAAACTCATTGTGGTATATTTGTTCACACAAGTATATATTTAAATATACATCTCCTCCATTATTGCTAGCTCTTTATAGGAGCAAATTAGGAGCTATGTTTGTTTCACTATTGTTTCTCACCTAGCAAAGTGGTTGGTAAATAATAGTCACTTGATAAGTATTTACTTGGTAAATAAATGAACTTCAGCATTGTCACTTCTAAAAGGACTTTCTAGGGTTTCTGTGAAATGAGATTTCTTCACAGAAATGTACTGCCAAGCCTGGTCCTAATGCATTGCATCAGTACCATAATATCCCTTTGTTTTCCCTTTGATGTTAGTGATTCCAGTTGGGGCTGTTTTGCTTCTCACAAGCCATGGGTAATGATGATGGATGATGGCGAGTAAAGATGGCTGGTGTATGGATGTGGGAATTCATGGGTGAATAAACAACATAAATAAGGACAGAGAGTCAGCACAGTAAGTGCAAAACTTGAAGAGAAAGGGTCATTTTGATTGACTGAAACGTGAGGACTCTGGGAGAGAGTTATAGTAGAAAAATCTGGAGAACAACATAGCTTAAAATCAAATTTGCAGAGTCTCAAGACAGCTTAAAGAAAGGTTGACTCGATGGTACAGATTTGGGATTGATTCACAAGCTTGATTGGAAGGGCAGGAAATTTTAGTGTGACATTCCTTTAGTTGTAGCAAGAGGGGAAAAAGGTAATATTGCTGGTGGGCTCATATAATTGTCAATCACTTATTTTCTTTGGTAAGTGTTTTTTTTTTTTCTTATTATTTAAGTGATGATACTTCTGGGATGCCTTAGTGTCATTTATCCTTCTTAATCATATAATCAGACAGTTTTTACATTTCACATCTGTTTCCCATTCAGAGTTTATGCTTCAGATTCACCTAACCAATGCTTTCTGATCCCTGAGCTATCTCAATCACAAAGTGTCTAAAAACTAACCCAACCAACATGTAACTCTTATCACTTATCTGATATGGAATCAACATTACCCATTGGGGAAAGGAACTCAGAATCCTGGGAGTCAGCTTGAATTCCAGTCCCATAAACTCTTTCCTCATCCTGTGAAATCAGCATCCATTGATCTCGTTTTTTCAATCCTCACCCTTCTCTATCTCTTCCTTTTTACTCTCCCTGATGCTATATCATCCATGTAATATCTCATTAACTCTCACCTTGCCAGCAACAGCCAGGTCCCAACAAGTTTCCTCATCCTATACTGATAGTCTCTTCCTCTTCTTTCAGTAACTTTTTTTTTTTTTTGGCCAGTCCTGGGCCTTGGACTCAGGGCCTGAGCACCTTCCCTGGCTTCTTCCCGCTCAAGGCTAGCACTCTGCCACCTGAGCCACAGCGCCCCTTCTAGCCGTTTTCCATATATGTGGTGCTGGGGAATCGAACCGAGAGCTTCATGTGTAGGAGGCAAGCACCCTTGCCACTAGGCCATATTCCCAGCCCCTTTCAGTAACTTTTGTCTAAAATGCAACTCTGTTTTATTTCCTTGCTTAACATTCTTCTACATCCTTCTATCCCTGAGACAAAAGCTACACATTGAACCATAGTATTATGGCCTATAAGACTCTTGACTTTCCAGGAAAGATTATTCCAGACATTTTAAAGAGTCACTTCTCATTTACACACAGTACATTTATCTTGTCATCTACTGCACCTTTACTGCCCTATTTTATGCCATATTAAAATATTTAAAATAACCTTTCATTAGTTTGCATGCTTATTCATATGTATTCACTTTTCTGCTCTACATAGTAATGAACATGTATTTGGTTTTTATTTAGTGTTTGCAAAAATAAAGGACGTGAAGTTTGGGAAAGGACTTGGAAATGGTATTCACGGAGAAAACAGAAGGACAGAGCAGAACTAGGAACAGGGTGAGATTAGGTGATTTTTCTTAAGGGAATAACCATTGAAATTAGGAAAAGGCAAGAATATTCAATGGGATTAAAGAAGGACAAAAATGTAGTGTAACAAAATCACTTTGCCTTTGGTTTTGCAAGAAGGAAAACAAAGTAAAAATTTATCAAATATACCAGAAGACTCAGAGAAAAGGGAATGGGGAAAGCTGCTTTAATTGACAGATTAAGAGGGTTGTGGATGGCTGGGCACTGATGGGTTCCTGCCTATAATTCTAGCTACTCAGGAGGCTGAGATCTGAGGACTGAAGTTCAAAGCCAGCCCATACAGGACTCTTATCTCCAATTAACTACAAAAAATCCAGAAGTGGAGCTGTAGCTTAAGTGGTGAACACTAACCTTGGGCAAGAAGAAAAAACAACAAAAGCTTAAGGACAGTATCTAGGCAACTGAGGTCAAGCCCCATGTCTGGTACAAATTAAAACGAAGTTGTGGATGACTTGGAAGAAGAGTTATAAAACATTAGGGGTGAAAGCTACTAGAGCTGATACAAAACTTTGGCAAAGTTGCAGGATATAACATAAACCTTCAAAAATCAACGGCCTTTCTCTATGCTAACGACCCGAAGACCGAGGCTGAAATCAGGAAAGCAACTCCTTTTGCAATAGCCCCGAAAAACATAAAATACCTACGAATAACCTTAACCAAAGAAGTGAAAGAACTCTTTGATGAGAACTTTAAAAGCTTGAAAAACGAAATTAAGTCAGAACTAAGGAAATGGAAAAACCTCCCATGCTCCGAGATTGGGAGGATTAATATAATCAAAATAGCAATATTGCCAAAGGCTATCTACAAATTCAATGCAATACCCATTAATATCCCAACACCATTTTTTAATGAAATAGAGGAAGCAATCCAGAAATTCATATGGAACAATAAAAGACCTAGAATAGCAAAAACAATCCTAAGCAGAAAGAACAGTGCTGGAGGAATTACAATACCCAACTTCAAGCTGTATTATAAAGCTATAGTAATAAAAACAGCTTGGTATTGGCACTGGAACAGGCCTGAAGACCAATGGAACAGAATTGAAGACCCAGAAATGAACCCAGAGAATTACGCCTACTTAATCTTTGATAAAGGAGCTAAAACAATACTATGGAAGAAAGATAGCCTCTTTAACAAATGGTGCTGGCAAAACTGGCTCAACACATGCAACAAACTAAAACTAGACCCTTATATATCACCCTGCATCAAAATCAATTGCAAATGGATTAAAGACCTCGAAATCAAAACAGACACCCTGAAAACACTAAAGGAAGGAGTAGGAGAAACACTTGGGCTCCTTGGCACAGGACGGAACTTCCTTAACAAAGACCCAGAAAGGCTACAAATCAAAGAAAGGTTGGACAAATGGGACTGCATCAAACCGCAGAGCTTCTGCACTGCAAAGGACACAGCTCGCAAGATAAACAGAAAGCCCACAGACTGGGAGAAGATCTTTACCAGCCATTCAACGGACAAAGGCCTCATATCTAAAATATATGCAGAACTAAAAAAATTACCCTCTTCCAAAACAAAACCGCAAAGACCCAATAGCCCCCTCATCAAGTGGGCTAAAGACTTACAAAGAGACTTCTCTGATGAGGAAATGAGAATGGCCAGGAGACATATGAAAAAATGCTCTACATCACTGGCCATAAAATAAATGCAAATCAAAACAACATTGAGATTCCATCTCACCCCAGTAAGAATGTCCTATATCAAGAAAACTAACAATAACAATTGTTGGAGGGGATGTGGCCAAAAGGGAACCCTACTTCATTGTTGGTGGGAATGTAAACTGGTTCAGCCACTCTGGCAAGCAGTATGGAGATTCCTCAGAAGGCTAAATATAGAACTCCCCTATGACCCAGCAGCCCCACTTTTGGGTATCTATCCAAAAGACCACAAACAAAATCACAGTAATGCCACCAGCACAACAATGTTCATCACAGCACAATTTGTCATAGCTAGAATTTGGAACAAACCCAGATGCCCCTCAGTAGACGAATGGATCAGGAAAATGTGGTACATATACACAATGGAATTTTATGCCTCTATCAGAAAGAATGACATTGTCCCATTTGTAAGGAAATGGAAGGACTTGGAAAAAATTATACTAAGTGAAGTGAGCCAGACCCAAAGAAACATGGACTCTATGGTCTCCCTTATTGGGAATAATTAGTACAGGTTTAGGCATGTCATAGCAGAGCATCAAAAGGCCCAATAGCTATACCCTTATGAACACCTAAGATGATGCTAAGTGAAATGAACTCCATGTTATGGAGACAATTGTTATATCACAGTTGTAACTACTTTCAACGTCCCATGTGTATCTGTAGCTTCTATTATTGATGATGTTCTTGTATCACCTTCCTGTGGTTGTACCTACACTATCTCTGTAATCTTATCTGAGTATATTGGAAACTGTGTATACTGGTACTGGAACTAGGAAATTGAAAGGGAATACCAAAATTGAGAGACACAGGGTAAAAAAAGACAAACAACTACAAAAGCAATACTTGCAAAACTGTTTGGTGTAAGTGAACTGAACACCTGGGGGGGGGGGGGAAGGGTAAGGGGGAGGGGGGAGGGGGGGCGTGAGGGACAAGGTAACAAACAGTCCAAGAAATGTATCCAATGCCTAACATATGAAACTGTAACCTCTCTGTACATCAGTTTGATAATAAGAATTTGAAAAAAAATTAGGGGTGAAATTTAGAAATCACATACTATAAAGATGGAGAAATGTGTCAAAGAGGTTGAAGCAGGAAGTGCCTGAAGAATTTGAATGATGAAATGTTACAGGGATCAGAAAGAAAGTATGCAGAGAATGAACAAGGTCCCTTTGACTCTCCAAAGGATGCATTTGGAAACCACTCTGTCTATGGAACTTGCTAAGTTAATGAAGGGTATGAAGTTATATTTTAAACATCTCCTTTCCATACCAACTACTTTGGAGTTTTAGAGAGATTGTTAGGCTAAGTACTGTGTGCGGAAGGAACTGGGTTTGGCCAGGAATGACTTGGCATGTAAGGCAGTGTGTTACTTTTCAGCTATTCAGTTATTTTTCAGCTTTGAAAAGTGATGTAAACTCATTGTGAGTATAATGTAAGCATATCGTAATTCTAATAATTCATCCATCCAGAGGTACCTATTAGCCTATTTGTACTATGTGCGTGTGTGTATGTGTGCATGTGTGTATTATTTGTATAATTTAATTTTTACCACCATAACTCAATTTTTAAAGACTGGATAGATGTGTAGTGAGTTCATTGATGGTAGAGTAAAATTGATTGGAACTTCTTAAACTATTTTTTCCCAAAATGGAAATTCTCAGTACATTTTTCCACTGAATGACTATGATGTTTGAATGTAGATGAACAACATGGAGGAATTCAGTTTTGAGAGAGGGCCGAGTTTTCTAGGATTAATGCTCCAAGAGAGATAATCTATTCAAAAATAAGATTATTTTTGGTGAAAATTTTGCAGGATGAATAATTCAGACTTTTGTTTCTCATTAAAATAAATCCAGTCTGACAGTGATGTTTGTAAAACTTTTTATCTCTTGAGTGACACCTTTCGTGAAGTCATAGCTCCTTGGTAATGGGACAAAGAACTTTTAAAGCTCTTTAGTCAGCCAGGGATAATTACTAGAAATTTCTCCCTTTTCCTAAGGAAAGCCTGTTCTTAGGGTCTTCTGAGCTGGTGCAGAAAATGAAGTTTAGGAAACAAAAGTTCTTGCCACTTCTTCCTGTATTACTAAACGATTTTTTTATAGGGCACAAAATTCCATCCTTCCATGTGCTAGTGGCTCATGCTTGTAATCCTAGGTACTCAGGAGGCTGAGATAAGAGGATTACAGTTCAAAGCCAGCCTACACAGAAAAAATTTGTGACTCCAATTAACTACCAACAAAAGTAGAGCTATATCTCAAGTGGCAGAGCACAGGTCTTGAGGGTCAGAGCCCAAGCCTTGAGTTGAAACTCGAATACTGGTGTAGCACACCTGCACGAGCGCACACACACACACACAATTTAGTTCTTAGGCATTTGTGGAAATTCAGACCTAACTTTAAGGAGTTCTATCAAGCTAGAAGAAGAGACAAAGCAGTGTTGTCATACAAGTCAGTGACTTACAGAAACTATAGGTTCAAAATAGAAACCTCCATCTTTCATTCTCACCATGGTTTTAATGTTGGTTTGAAGCTGGCCCACATTGTCTAAGGGGAAGCAAAACTAGCCTGACTTCTATAGCCAGCCACACTGATATTGCTCGCTTCTCTCTCTTTTATAATGTTCTTTACATGTCATGCCAGAAAAAATAATAATTCTGTGAAACCTTTTTACCCCTGATAAGTGCTCGCACAATGAATTTAATTAAAATCCCCTTTATCTATTATGCTGAAACAAGGAATTAACAATATCCATTAAAATGACTATTACATTCACATCAAATGGATTTCAACACCCGACTGAAATGATATGAAGGCAGCCACAATCATGGGAGGCCCAATATGGTGTCTAAATTTTAAACCTTGCAAAACCCTAAATTATTTTAATCTCCAAATGTAATTATCTTAACTGCCAGTCAAAATTTCTCAAGGCCTATTTTTGTTGAACAGAAAGAAACAAATGAAACTGTGAAGGCTTGTAGCTCTATAAACTCCCGATTAACTCCTCCATTACTGGCAAGGTCTCAGGTTCTGTAGAAAGAAGACATTTTTAAGTGTTTCATTGAGCCCAAATTTAGTTTTATTTTAAATTATTATTATTATTATGTAGCTGTACAAAGGGATTACAATTTAATACATCAAGTACAATGCTTCCGTCAATTTACCCTTTATTTCACTCCATTTTCCCCTTCCTGTCCCTACCCTCAAGTTACATAATTCACTGTTTATGTAACTTACATTGAATATAATAACTACATTTTCTCACCCTTCCTTCCTTCATTCATGTGCCGGTTGTTCCCTTTTGCCTACCCCCCAAAACATATTTCCACTTCCTGGTGAAATTTAATTTTAGGAAAAATAGCTAGAGAAGCGGGCTATAGATTTCTTCAACTTAGAACTGGTTGGCTGATAATGCCAGAGAGAGAGAGAGAGAGAGAGAGAGAGAGAGAGAGAGAGAGAGAGAGAGAGAGAGAGTTTGCGTACTCACACATGCCACACACATGCTTATACTGCGGTTGAATTCAGGGCTTCAGGCTCTTGGGTCACTTTTTTGCTTATCAAGGCTCATGTCCTACCACCTGAACCAAATCTCCACTTCCAGGTTTTTGCTGGTTAATTGGAAGTAAAAGTCTCATGGACTTTTCTGCTTGTACTGGCCTTGAACCATGGTCTTCAGACCTCCAGCATTGCTAGGATTGCAGGCATAAGCCCCCAGTACCCGGCTTTGCCAGTAACTTTTTAATAATCCTGTAAATGTTGTCTTTTGATGTGACTTCATAAAATAACTATGTAGTAATCACTGTATGATGATACTCAGTTTTCCGTAATGTGTTTAGGTTGTCCCTCCTCCTGGCACCTCCAGAAAGAAGCATTCCAAATCCACATTTCAGGTTGAGACAAGAAGTGTAGAATGAATAGAGGTAGTGATCATCTTGCTTATGAAATCAGAGTATATTTATCAAAACCAAACACTATGGCTCAGGTAAATATTTTTTTCCAGAGGAAAAGAGGCAAATCTTTTTCTCTTTTGAGGCATGACAACCATGTTTTGTTGAAACAGTATATTAAAATAATAATGCCAACAGAAGTAACAGAAATGTTAAGTCTTTCCTCTAGCACCATTTCAAATAGGTTTTCCCCAAGCCACATATTCTAATGTGCTTGTAGAACAGAACATCTTAGGTTGTGTTATCTGTGCCTAGGATGCATAGATGCTTCCAGAAGATAACTTTCTGCATGTTGTATCTCCCTCTATTACTTGCTCATTATGCAGTACATATTCCAAGTTTCAATAAAAACAAAGTAAGTGATATACAAATATCAGTCCAGCTAGGCATAATTTGTCAAGTCATCTGGAAATTGTGTTAACCTGTTAGATATTTAGAATTAACCCTACTGACAAAAAAAAAAAAAAAAAAGCCAGCCTTTTTGAACTGCTTATCCTATCACTCCCAATTCCTGACATCAATCTCAGTTTCACTCTTTCACCATTTTCTCTGATTGTTTTGTGGCCTTTTCTGGTACTTGCCCCTCTTCTCTATTGTTGGAAAGGTTTGAAATATTGAGCCTGCTACTACTCCATTATGTGCTTTGAACAAACGCTATTATGTTGCCCTAATAACCACAGCTGTGTAAACATCTATCAGTCTCTTTTATTGTGGTATAATTTCTATCTATGAAAGCAATTTGCCTTCAGTGTCTGCTGATGATATCCATTGTTTGTTCTGAAACATTGCTTAGCTCCCAACCCTTTGCTCTTGTCTGCCTTCTCTTCCTTTCTCTTTCCCACTGGAGCAATTTTAGCTTTGATTTCAAAACATTACTTAAATATGAATGAAGCTCAACTATTCTTGGACCTTCAAATGACCAACAGTGTGGTATAAAGAGAGCGAGTGACACTGTTGAAGAGCGTCTTGCTTGAAGCCTCTTTTCTGTGACATTTCTGTCATCAGTATGCTTCGGTTACCGTGTTGACGGCATTACTTCTTTCAGTGGTGCCCTGGATGTGAATGGAAGAATAGAAACGTAGCCGTGGTAGGGATTTTTCTGGCAAATATAACATGTGGTCCCAAGGAATATGGCTGCAGATGGAGCTCACTCCCCTAGTGATGATTGTGTATTGATTGTGTTATCAGCCATAAGTGAGAGAGGCAAGATTCATTCTCTAAACTCCTTTTTCTATTGGGTCGTATCTGCAGTGGAGCTTGGGATAGCCCAACCTCTCCATATGGACATAGTAACAGGTTCATAATGATAGAACTTCTCCCTTTAAGGAGTGAATCAGGGTGCAGGTAGAACCATGCATTTGTGAAGTAAATGCTAATGACTTAGTATCAGAGTAGTGAGCTAGGGAGAAGAAGCTAGAGTTGACATTTGCAGCAATTTTGAGCTACATTTCAAGCACAGAATCTTCTAAATGGTACCTGCGGCTCAGTTGGTATTTCTTCACAGCTTAATACTATTTGCCGTCATATCTATAGATTTACTTGTTTGTTTGCTTTATTATATATCCACTATACCACAAACACTTGCTCATTGATCTGACTTCTATACCTGAAGTACAGGGTACACAGCAAGTTCTCTCTTTTTTCTAGATTAATAAATGAATGCAATTTATTAAAAACTTCCAAAGATAGCTTATATTTTTGGATCATGTCTCTGCCAGATGAAAGAGAAGACCATTTGCCATTGCTCCATTATGAATTTAACAAACAGGGCTGGGAATATGGCCTAGTGGCAAGAGTGCTTGTGTCATATACATGAGGCCCTAGGTTCGATTCCCCAGCACCACATATATAGAAAATGGCCAGAAGTGGTGCTGTGGCTCAAGTGGCAGAGTGTTAGCCTTGAGCTCCAAGGACAGTGCTCAGGCCCTGAGTTCAATGCCCAGGACTGGCAAAAAAAAATGAATTTAACAAACACTTATTAAACATGAACTAGATACTGAGACTCCATATGTAAGTGAGACAGTATCAGGAGAAAGAGCCTGATTTATGGGCAAAGAAGAGAAGATTAAAGTGGGAGAAAGCTATTTAGACTTTCTAGAGCTATATTTTTTTAACTTGTAGTTTAGCTGACTGCTAAGGATCCTTCAGAATTTATCAAACATATAGTGTAAGAAAGAATGAACTATGGAGGGGGACCTACTTATGAAAGTACTAAAAGAAAAAAAAAGAGACTAGAAAGTTACAAATATCCCCATTGCCTCACTCATTCTTAAATGAAATAGGATGAGAATGTGCAGAGGTAATGGCTCCACAGGAAGCTAGACAAGTAGGAGGAGTCCTCAGAAAGCATGCAAAAGAAAAGCTTTTCATTTTCCTAAAAATCTAGAAGAATTTAATATATACTCAGATATTCCCCCTACTCCTACCTACTCCTATACAAATTTTAGAGACAAAAAAAAAATCCAGCCATTGTGTTCTTTTATTCTATTTTTCACAGGTGGTTTTAAGCACTTGATATGCTATAGACATGGAGCAGATTTTGACATTTTAGATAAAGAAACAGGTCTTTAAAAAATTTTTGATTGTCAAAGTGATGTACAGAGAGGTTATAGTTTCATACATTAGGCATTGGATACATTTCTTGTACTGTTTGTTACCTCCTCCCTCATTCTCCCCTCCCCCTTCCCCTTCCCCCCCACCCCATGAGTTGTTCAGTTGGTTTACACCAAACGGTTTTGCTTTTGTAGTCGTTTGTCTTTTTTACCCTGTGTCTCTCGAGTTTAGTATTCCCTTTCAGTTTCCTAGTTCTAATACCAGTATACACGGTTTCCAATGTACTCAGATAAGATCCAGAGACAGGGCAGGTACAACCACAGGAAGGGGATACAAGAGGATCATCAATAATAGAAGCTACAGTTACACATAGCATGTTGAAAGTAATTCCAACAGTGATATAGCAATGGAAGCAACAGGTCTTTTATGATGACTATAGGTCTCTGATCTCAGAGTTGAGGTAGCGCACAGCTGAGAACAGGGACAAACTCATACTGATATGAAAATTAACAGGGAATCTTTAAAATGGGAAGTTTTCTGTGTCCTATATTAATATTAAATCTACTCTCAGTGCTTCTCATAGCAGACAACATTAAATTCCATGAATGAACCTGCAAGTGAGGGCTGGGTAGGCTTTCCAGGGATTTGAATTTGTGATTTTAAAGTATCTAAATATTCTACAGATGATGCTTCCACAACAAGCTGATTCCCCTAGGGCCCCCTCTTCTACCAGTAGAAGAGCTCCACATAAATAATCTATGGATATGTCTTGGCTCTGTGGCCTGTTAGTCTGTTGGAGCTCCCATCCTTCCCAGAGTTGAAATTAAGTTTGCTATACTGGCTTGAAAACATGTATTGACCCTTCCAAGATCATATTATGTAGCAAAATCTCAGACACTTTTATTATATCCAGTTGGAAAAACACAAAACATGACCAAACCCACTGAAAAAAATTCATTGGGTTGAGCACACTGGTTTTTTTTTTTTTTTAAACTTCTGGGGAGAAAAGTCTTAAAGATTTCCCAGCTGCATATTCCCTCCGAGTTCACTGTGACCAAATTCACAAAATTGTTTTTTTGATTTACTGATAATTGCACAAGCAGTTGTAACCATGTAATGCTTTGATCTTAATGGCTATGAGTTAAATAGAGTTGAATCTTGTCAATACTTTAAGGGGAGGTCTATAAAGCATTTCAAAGATCTGAAGCTATAAATTTTACTTAATGCGAAGCTACTTAATAAGGACTTGGAATACAGCAATTGTCCAAGAAAGCACTATGGTTTGACCAGAAGTTTATTTATGAAGCAATTATCTTGATATCAATGTTTTAATGTGACAGTAGTGAATTATGGCAAGTTTTAATGTAAAAACTTTGTCTAAAAGAAAAAAAAGGAGGTAGGGTTTAGGCAACAGAGCCCCAAACAAAGATTTAACAACTATTTCAGTACAAGGGCTCCTTTCCTCATGAAACAAAACAAAACAATTCTGTTCTTAGTGTACATTTCTATTCATGTATCAGGAACTACAGACACCCTTCATGGAATGAACACTCACATTGTTCTTTTATTTCCTAAGCCATCTACTACTATTTTATTTTGTTTTGTTTAGCGTGTGTGCTGGTTCTAGGCTTGAACTCAGGACTGGGGCTGAATTCAAGGCCAGTGCTCTACCATTTGAGCTATACCTCCACTTCTGGCTTTTTGGTGGTTAATTGGAGATAAGACTCATGGATGTGCCTACAGGAGCTGGCTTTGAACCTTGATCTTCAGATCTCAGCTTCTTTTTTTTTTTTTTTGGCCAGTCCTGGGCCTTGGACTCAGGGCCTGAGCACTGTCCCTGGCTTCCTTTTGCTCAAGGCTAGCACTCTGCCACTTGAGCCACAGCGCCGCTTCTGGCCGTTTTCTGTATATGTGGTGCTGGGGAATCGAACCTAGGGCCTCGTGTATCCGAGGCAGGCACTCTTGCCACTAGGCTATATCCCCAGCCCAGATCTCAGCTTCTTGAGTAGCTAGGATTTCAGGCGTGAGCCGCCAGAGCCAGGCTCCAGCTACTGTTTTTAGCTCTCTGTTTTTTTTCTCTAAAAATTAAAAAAATTAATGAAGCTGTTCAGAGTACTAGAGACAGAATGAAATCAGATTTCTGACTCTACCATTCCCTTCATTTTCCAGATCCACTGGTTCATTTTGGTGGCTCATTTCTCTAGAGAAATAACTCTTGAATCTTATTTTTTTCTTCCTCATTTCTATGGCTTCAATTCAGACTTTTATTATGTTGTAGCAGATTTGGAGGCCAAGAACCTTCCTGAATAGTCTAATTTCACCCTCTCTCTTGAATATTGCTGAAATTATAGGCTGCCTAAAATCCTATTTTGTCATGACACCCTTGTCATAAAAATCAAACTCCATGCCTGGATTTAATTACCTTCCATTATTCTCCCAGAGCTTTACCTGCTGTTCTCATTGATTCTCCAAACATATCATACAGGTCATTCTGGCTCTTTGCTTGTTCTAAGTATCCTAATAAGATACTTAGCAAGAGCACTGGACTGCAATTCAGGAAATATAGATCTTTGCTCTATTTTTGTGAATTATCTGTCCAAACTTGGGCCTTTTATTCAGCCAAGAGAAACCTATTACACCAATACCAATATCACCCAAAGTAAACTTAAATGAAAGTGAGAAGGAGGGCTACTGAAAACAAGGAAAGATAGATCAGTAACTAAAACACCTTCAGTGGCTATGTAAACAATGACAGAATTGCAGGGAAAAATGTAAATAAAATACTCTCAAGGCTGACAATAGGTCCAGCAGCCACTGATATATGTCTAAGTTGATAGATGATATGAACAGTAAAAATCTGAAAATGTAATCTCATTTACCTACTGAGAAAATTGCATCCAACAACTGGGTAACAAATGTTCTTTCCAAGCAAGTATAAATATTTATGAAAACCAGCCAGGATGCTTTATCGTAAAGTTAGTCAAAACCACTTTGAAGGACTGAAAGCATAAATGCACCATTATCTGACCACAGCACCATTGAATTAGAGGTCTTTAATCTCCTAGAAATAGAAAAAAAATAAGATAGGAAATTAAAAGATGTTACAAAGTACATCCGTGAATCAAAGAGCAAATCACAATAGAAATTTAGAAAATAAATTGTAACGGCAATGAAAGTCCAACTGTCACAGCTGCCGTGGACATTAACATGATAGTAGAGAGAAATTACTAGCTTAAAGGAGAAAAATTTAAGCCAGTGCCAGTGGCTCACATCTGTAATCCTAACTGCGCAGGAGGCTGAGACCTGAGGGATTTGTTTGAAATCAGCCTGGGCATAACAGTCTGGGAGATTCCATTTCCATACAGAGTAAGAGGAAGGAGGAGAAGGAGAAAAAGAAAAAGTAAGACAGAAAAGAAGATGGTAGAGGAGGAGGGAAGCGTCAAAGAAAATACCAAAAGATGCCTTGGAGATACCAAGACTCATCCCAGACCTCTCTTGGTGCACTAATTAGAATATCTAGGCACTTCTGCCATTAGAAACAAACTCATTGGTTATCAAAGAGCTGATCCATTATGATATATCACACAAATAGAATACTATGAGGTAGTGAAAATAAATGAACCATCTTGACATGCATCAACAAGGAAGAATCATAAAACTTCACGTTGAAGGGGAAAAGCATGAAATGTAATAATATACAACATGATTAACTCATAAAAATTTAATGCTGTACAACATATTCTGTAGGGAAATATATATATGATAAAACAGAAAAATGATGGTATGACTAATCTAAATTCAAGATCTCATAGCCCTAAGATCTCATTACTCTAAGTTCTTAGCTTTGTTGTTCATATAGAATATCATTATCATCATCATCATTGTTCAAACTGCTGAGATACATTTAATGTATCCTTTTATTAAACTTTATGGAGCAGATCAGTAAGAATTAGACAATCAAGCTTTTTTCCTTACAAAGTTGAAGCACTACATCAACACTGCCCATAGGAATGTATCATAAAAAATATTAGTAATGTTCAGGGCATTGGTAGCTCACTCCTGTAATCCCAGCTACCCAGGAGACTGAGATCTGAGGATTGTAGTTCAAAGACAGTTTGAGCAGGAAAAGCCTTGAGACTCTTATCTCTAATTAACCACCAGAAAAGCAGAAGTGAAGCTGTGGTTGAGTACTAGCCTTGAGCACAAAGAGCTCAGGGACCTAGCCTAGACCCTGATGTCAAGCCCACAACCGAACAGAACAACAACAACAAAAACACACTGAAGATGATAGTTATGGGCCCTACTCTGATCTCAGATAGATTGCAAAGCTTTTTGCATGAACATTTTAAGTTCTCTGGGTTTTTCTTGCTTATCAGAGGGTGCAAGTTGATGCTTATCTATATAATTATTTGTTGAAAACACCTTCCACTTGACTGTGGTCCTCCAAAGGCAGGATACTATGTCTGTCCTATTGAATGAATAAAGCGAGGTGTGAATAAATGAAGAATGCAGCGGCCACTTCCTTTCTGTACTTGGCTGGCACCCTTAGGTGCTGGGTGGTTATTGTGCTGCCATAACAGGGGACAGGGAGGTTTTATGTATGATCTTTTGTGATTTTGAACAAGTCTACCTCATTTCTTCATACAAGGATTTAAATAGCACTTATTATTTATTTGAATGGTAAAACTTCACAGAAACTCAAATCCCTCTTACATATCACAGTTGTTTTGTCTCACATTAGATTTGTTTCTCTTCTAAGAATCAACCATTCTTATTAAAACATGGAGTCTAAACGCCTCACCATCCTGGCTGCCTTCTCTAACACTCAGCCAGAACGGAAAGTAATATTCTGGTTTGTTCTGGCCAGCGAAAGATTTACTGGGACTATTAGCATTCTTGTTCAGGACACAGAATTTATTAGCATAGCCTAACATTGACCTAAATATTGTGGCCTTGTATACTACATTAATTTATACTGAGCTCTGTGCCACTCCTTCTCACATGAAGGTCTATGTTCTTCATATACTTGTGAGGCTAATTTTTCTAAATGATATCTAGGACTTTATATTTATTCTTTATGATGAGAAGCTTGGTTATACCACGACTGAGGCCTTTTTAGTTCTGATTCTGACAACAGGTATATTTACTTTTTGTTTTCTTCTAGAGGGGTGTGTGTGTATGAGTGTGTGTGTGTGTGTGTGTGTGTGTGTGTGTGTGTTTATGCCTGTGATATTGGGGTTTGATCACTGTCTGTACTTGTTAGATAATAACTCTACAATATAAATCATATGTCGTTTTTTTCCTTTAGCTAACTTTTCAAATAATGTCCTGAAAGTTTGCCTGGGGCTGGTCTTAAAACAAGATATTTCTGTTCTCCACTTCCTAAATAGCTGGATTACAGGCATGAACCACTACACTTCAGTTGTTCCTAATTTGTATCGTCAGTAAACTTGTAAGGTAGCCTGTAATCATTTTGGTAATAATAAAACTGTTATTTATTTATTTTCATGCTGCCACTGGTGCTTGAACTCAGGGCCTCTTGTTCTTGCTTAGCTTTTTTGTTCAAGGCTCGTGTCCTACCACAAAGCTTCCAGCTTTTTGCTTGGAGTAGCTTTGGACTGTGATCCTCAGATTTCATCTTGAGTAGCTAGGATCACATGTGCGAGCCACCAACACCCTTGCATATAAATAGCTAGACATATAAATAGACAGGTAGAAAGCTATATACATACACACATATGTATATATGCATACATACACACACAAAAGACACACTGAAGATATAAGACAGAGAGAGAAATTTGATTCTGGACAAAGATGAAAAATATATTTGATTCTTCAAAGCAGTAGAGATGGAATGAACACTCCAATAACTCATTCTAAGTCACGCAATAGACATAGTGTAAAAAAAATCTGTTATTAAATATATATAGAAAGTTGTATAGATGAATTATAAATCACCTGTCCTGTTTGTCTAGGTATCTATTCAGATGGAAATACCATGCTCTTATAATTAATGGAATTTAAAAAGAACTCTTGACATCTGTTAAGTACTTTAATTTTGTTCTTCATGATTGTCTTAAAAATTTTCTTCCTTCTGTATTTATTACATTTTACACATAACTTGTCAGTGTCAATAATAAACAAAGACAAAACCCAAACAAAAATCAAACCCCAATACATACTGAAGTTTGACTCAAAGAATTTGAGTTGAAAAATGAATTCAGAGAGAAAGGTATTTATTATATGCTGTTATGTACTAATATATTTTATGGTTCAATTATTTAGATCAGAAGCCAGCAAACTGTGATCTATAGGCTAAAATTTAGTCTTGAATCTGCTTTTAAAAATAAATTTTTTAAAAGACATAAATATAGAGATATTTAAAAAATAAAAAACAATTTATTTCTGAGCAAAAAATAAAGTTTCATTGAAGCCCAGCTAGACCCAACATTTACATATCATCTGTTTCAGCAATGACAAACAAAATGAGCTGGGTGGTGGTGACAGCCTAGCTTGTTGGAAAAGGCAAAATACTTGTTATTGGATCCCTAGAAAATTCTTACTGGAACCTTCTTTGGATGCTTGTATAAACACTGTTGAGATTTGCATATTGACCATACGTTCAATCTGTAGGTACTTTTTTAATTGTCTAAGTCCAAAATCCTATGGGCTTTTATTTCTTCTTTGTTACTTTGTTACTTCTTACACTTTTTTTTAATTAATGAGAATGAGAATCCATCTTACAGTAGATCATCTTTCAATCTGTCATTTTTAGATAGGCTATTTTTGATAAGTTACTTTTTTTTTTTTTAAACTATATCAGGATTGAAGTCAGGGTCTCCAGTTTGCTCAGCTTGTGCTCCACCACTTGGGTCACATCTCCAGCTTTGGTGTTGGTGATAATTTGGGGGTTTTGAAGAGTTTTGAAGACTTTGCTCCCTGGGCTACTTTGAACTGTATTCCTCTAGATCTTAGCCTTTTAAGTAACTAGAATTATAGGCATGAACTACCGACATCTGGCTTGCTATAACTTTTTTTGATAACTTCTTTCCAAGTTTTCTCTAACTCTTCATTTGCAATGAGATTTTAAAACCTGGATTTAAAATTTTATGAAATATTTTCTTTGCATAGGTTGAGTCATATAATTTGGTTACTTTGTTCAAATAAGATAGGTCATTATGTTAAATTTTCAAATATTAAAGCACACTTTACTGAAATTGATGGTGATGTATTATTCTTATAACACATCACTGGTCTTTGCTTGTAAGGAGTTAATTTAGAGTTTGTTTATATTTATGTTGAAGACAGATATTGAACTATAATTTTCCTTTCTCATAAAGTTGCTTATCCAAGTTATGAGCCTCCAAAATATGTTTCCTCTTTTCTTATTGTCTTGAAGAGATTTTTTTCCAAGTTAAGAGTTATTGTTCCCTTAAATATTTATAACATATAATAATTTATCTATGAAATAGTCATCTGGGTAGGGAGTTTTTCTTGAAAGAAAAACTTTAAATTAAAAACATATTATTTTATTGTTACAAGGTCTTCTATCTTCCTTTAAGATATGTAATGTATTGGTAGCACAGTGATTCTTCTATAAATCAAAACAAAAACTTGGATGGATTCAAATTTATGAAACTTGTGAGCATACAGAGATCTAGAGTAATTAATTTCCAGACACCGAAGAGGTCTTCGCTAATTAAGAGCTGTTACAAAGTCTAATTATAGGATGAATCTTGAGTTTCCTTCAGATAAAGACACTGCTGAGAAATCAGTAAAGCCTTTGGTATAGGCATGGCATTTCCACTCAGAAAATAAATCTAAAATGTGTGACTGACTTTCCCGTCACAGTGTTCTCTTGTCTAGACTCAGGAGACACTGTTACTATGTTCAATGCTTTAAAAGCAACCTGAGGAGCTCTGAGGGCTGTTTACTATCAGTGGCTAAGCACAGATACCAATGTACATACTTCTTGTAATTTCATATTATTTCACAGTTGCACCTTATTCATTCTTAAAAACCACTGAACTCTTTGTTTTTGTGTTTCTACTGTTTGGCATTCTTTATTTGATTCACTTTTACAGTTTTTACTTGATTGGGGGGGGGGGGGAGCAGATATTTTGAATCTTGAAGTTTATTTCCCTTATGGTATTTAACATAGTTCTTTTTAACTTGAATCCAATTTCCAGGCTTGTAATAGTTGAAATTGTATCTTCATTCCCTTTGAGGGTTATTCTTCCACCTAAGGAGTAGCTTCATGTGTTCTTAATGTAAAGCATTGGGGTCTTAGATCTCAAATGTTTATCCCTTCATCCTAAACATTTTCAGAAGTTCTTCTTAGGCTCTCAGGACTCGGTGCTTTTCTAGAATCTCTCAGTAATTTTATAATTAGAATAGCTCCAGCTACTTCTAAATCGTTGCTCTATGTTGTTTTCAATGTCTACATTTTCCTCATAGTTTCAAAAAATCTTTTAGAAAATACTATTGTAGAAATTTTCTATTTGTTTCTAGTGGGAGGATTTACTTCATTGACCTGTTTCAGCAAAATCACCAAACACAATGTTAAATTAACAGCACAATCAATTAAGGTTAAGTTTGAGCACATAAAATGAAAACACAAATTGGCTATATATATATGTATGAGAGATCTCTCACATTACACAGAAGTATAGAAATAACTCATTCTATACATGCTTGGCATTTCTTTGGTTATTAGAGACCCAAGATCCTCTCACATTTTGGTTGTACAAGGCTTTCCACATTTTTTTTTTTTGGCCAGTTCTGGGGCTTGGACTCAGGGCCTGAGCACTGTCCCTGGCTTCTTTTTGCTCAAGGCTAGCACTCTGCCACTTGAGCCACAGCGCCACTTCTGGCCATTTTCTGTATATGTGGTGCTGGGGAATTGAACCCAGGCCCTCATGTATATGAGGCAAGCACTCTTGCCACTAAGCCATATCCCCAGCCTTTCCACATATTTTCTGTCCTCATCTATGTCACAGTATTTGATATGGTATCCAACTTTCTATCATTGTATCCTCAATAGAAATATAAATGGAAGAACAAGAAAAGGAAAATCTACCTGGCTAGTGATCCCTTAAAGAAATAGTGTCAGAAGTTTTCCTCAATAAAATGTGCTGTCATTTAGTTGAAAAGAATATAGTCTCATGTGTATCTACCTATAAAGGAGTTTGTGAAACATAGTATTTTGTATTATAAATAGCTTCAAATAGAATTAGGGTTATAAAATTGGATCAAAGTATATTATATCTCTATGGAGAAATATCCCAATGAAAACCTTTCAAACAATTAATGTATGCTAATAGTAGAGGACAGCATAGAGTAACTCTGGTATAGCTTCTAGATATCCAGCTATGTGAGAGATTAGGGTTAGTTCATTGTTCAAATTTGTGCATTTCCTATCTTTTCAGCTCTAAGTGCACTATGGTGAATTTGATTGTATAAGATTTTTCATAGAACTATATTATGTCCTACTTTAAAATTTCTTTGTAATAGGACATCCTTTTATGACAGTAAAAGCTCTTTATAACTGGGTACCAGTGGCTTACTCCTGTAATCCTAGCAACTCAGGAGTCTGACATCTGAGAATTGCAGTTCAAAACGAGCCATGGCAGGAAAGTCAGTGAGACTCTTTTCTCCAATTAAACAACAAAATTCCATAAATATAGCTGTGGCTGAAGTGGTAGAGCACTAGCCTTGAGCAAAAAAGCTTAGGCCAGCACCCAACCCTGAGTTCAAGCTCCAGGACTGCAATAAAAAACAACAATACAACATAAACAAACAAAAAAAACCATTACAAAATTATAAAACTCTGACTTTAAAATAGTTCTTTATAATCAGACCTTAATTTAGTTATATTTAGTATTATTAGTCATGCAGTGTCTTTCTACTATTTTGTCATTAGAAAGAGTACTGCAATAAGCATAATTTTTCTACAATTTCTGGCATTTCTGGCTTTCTCCTATGATAATTGGAAAGTTTATCTTTGGAGGTCATTATTCAACCTACCAGAGTATTTTATACCAATTAAAATTTCCATTAACTGTACTTTGACTGTATATTTCTTTTTCTTTTTTTTTTTTTGCCAGTCCTGGGGCTTGGACTCAGGGCCTGAGCACTGTCCCTGGCTTCTCTTTGCTCAAGGCTAGCACTCTGCCACTTGAGCCACAGCGCCACTTCTGGCCATTTTCTGTATATGTGGTGCTGGGGAATTGAACCCAGGGCCTCATGTATACGAGGCAAGCACTCTTGCCACTAGGCCATATCCCCAGCCCCTTGACTGTATATTTCTGTCTTTAAGAGGTCTTTGCAGTTTACTAATGTGAGAACTATTTCTTTAATAATATTTTAAATTTGTATTTATTTGATTTGTGTTAGTTTCAAACAATACTGCAACACTTGTTTTCATCATAGTTTTCTCAAATAAATAATCTCATGTCACTCAGACATGATTATTTAATGTCTGAAATATAAAAATTTCAGATACTTTTCAGCCAATTTAAATAATTCTTGATATAGAAATTATCTTTGTACTCCAATTGCAATACATATATTGGATATTTTTCTCAACCTACTTTTGCCTTTTGATGTGGTTAACTATAGCATGTAGACTTGTGATCATTTGTGATATACTTAAATCTTAAGTTTTTTATTTTCTTTCTTCTATTATGCATAGTGATTATTTTTTCTCCAAAAGAGATCAGCTAATTATTCACCTTCTACCGGGGTACCCCCCCTGTACTTTTCATAACCATGCATTTGTAATTAGCAACACATTTCTGGGTTGTTTTTTTTTAACATATGCATTTGAATTCACACATTATCTTCAAGGTAAGGATTTCTCAGGGGCCAAAGTCCACATCTGATATGCCAAATACTCATTAATTACAGTGCTTGTACCATCAGACACATAGCAACTGCTAGGAATTAAATTGTTTTTGTGGACTTATTTCTCTAACTACTCCTCATTAATGTCTTTGCTCTTCCTTGTTCCCAAGATCCTATGACTGTGTACTTAAATCTTCATAATTTATTCCTTTTGAAATTAATATAGTTATTCTAGTAATAAAAGCATTTTTTTCCTGGATACAAGCTTCATTGCTTACTTTCTTGCCAATCGTTTTAGGGTACAAGATTTGAGGGAATATATAAGAATCCTAAGTGCTTGGACAGGGTCATGACCTTTAGCAGTCTTCTCTAAGCCATGTTCTTTTCTATGCCATATTCATGGCAAAAGTAAATTTATAAAATTAGTAAATTAGTAAAAGTAAAGTTCACGCCCTTCACTTGCAATATGTCCACATACACATTTGTGCAAAATTTATGAAAGCAAAGTATCTTAACCACAATTAAAGTAACTGTATCTTTACATTTGATTTTTTAAATATCTTTTACTCTATTTTTGTGTTCATTGATGTTGAAGGGCAGCAGTGCAGACCTTTTAACAGACATAGGTTTAGTTTAAGATTAAGCAATATATTAATGGCATTTTCAATCACTGTGAATAATTGGTATTTTGTTGGCAATGATAGTATAGTTTAGAAATGCCACCTTTTATATCAAATCACTTGGTAGTATGACAGCAAGGCACAAGATCAGCGGACTAAGATGTGATTGTGGAGAAAAAAAATGTTGAAAATATATAAACCCAGCAGCTCATCACTGGAAAATTCAGACTTTGAACTTCCATATGAAAGAAAATTTGATACCCATTCTAAAATTTTACATTGCCTTTAATGGATTGCAATGTTAAAAGAGAATCTTTTTTAACAATCAATAATGATAAAGAACTTAATTCTTATTTGCAGATTTGCATAAAAACGATTATTTTTTATTCTCTCTAGAGAAAATTAGGACAATATCAAATTATGAAGAGTCAATCAAAGAATAGATCAGTCATAAAATGTAAACCATGGAATGCATACTTAACTAAAAATATATTGCCCAAAAGTTCTTAATTTTGTGATCTCTTGGTATTTTTTCAGCTTTGCAAATGTAGAATTTTTTAACACTGGAAATAACTACAGCCTTCTGTACTTAATGGTTTTTTTTTGTAAGTTATTAAGAAAAGAGATTTATTTTGGTTGGTAGTTCTGGTGGAAGGTCAAGGTCTGCATCTCAGAATGGATAATTTTATTATATTTTAAAAGTAATTATACAGGGCTGGGGATATAGCCTAGTGGCAAGAGTGCCTGCCTCGGATACACGAGGCCCTAGGTTCGATTCCCCAGCACCACATATACAGAAAACGGCCAGAAGCGGCGCTGTGGCTCAAGTGGCGGAGTGCTAGCCTTGAGCGGGAAGAAGCCAGGGACAGTGCTCAGGCCCGGAGTCCAAGGCCCAGGACTGGCCAAAAAAAAAAAAAAAAAGTAATTATACAAGAGGTTTCAATTCAACATGTGAGTTTATGAGCATAATGTGTCCTGAACACCGTAGCCCCTTTCAGCATTCTCTCCCATCTCTACTAACCCCACCCACACCCTCAGTTTTCCTAGTTTGATATTCACATATATACATTGAATATTATAGCTGTATTCTCCCAACTTCTCTCTCGTCATTTGTCTTCTCCCCTTCTTCACCCAGGATGGCTTCTGGCAGAGCCCCAAAGCAATGTGGAGTGTAATGGTAAAAGGCAAGTATGAGTATTCAGGACACATCACCATGCTGGGCCTGGTGACACACACTTGTAATCCCAGCACTTTGAAAGCTGACGGAATAGTTTGAGATCAGCTTGGAATCACAGCAAGTCTCAAATCAGTCTAAGTTACATAGAGAGAGCCTATGTGAAAATAAAAAATGGGGGTGGGCGAGGATGGAAGAGATTTAGTCAAACCAGCTTTTTCTGGGCTTTTTTGGTTGGTCTTTGAAAAAAACACACAATATTTACAACAATGTATTATTTTTCCTCCCAAATTACAGAGCCTTGAGGGTCACATCCTTTCCTGGTTTCCTAGGGCTGATTCAGGGTGATGTTATAATTCTCCTACTGCCTACCTCATGCCTCCTAGTGCTTCTTCTGTATGCTAATTCCTCACTCAGCAGAACTGGGAGAGGAAAACTCCAAATTTGCAAACCAATGTCCTTGCATTTGCAACCCAGGAAACTCTATAGGTTTTCTATTTTCAGGAACAGTAGTGCTCCATTCTTGCTTTGTGGGTGGCTTAGAAGAAGAGAAAGGAGAGAGTTCTGGCTAATGACACTACTTGCTTGATCCCCGTAATGATGAAGACAACTACCCTCTCAGGTTGAGACAGTGTCATCCATCAGCCTGTGCATGAACTACTAGCCCTGTCAGCTTCCTCTCAAGAGATGACAAGTCCAGGGTAGCTTTCCTGGCTTACTGAAATTCCTCCAGTCAAGAGAACAAAACACTACATCAGAAAGAGAGGTCAGAACGAATGTCTTTGGCAAGGAGAGCAGATCCCACACTTTCCATCTGCACAGCCTTTTGAATTTATTTTTGCAAGATTATGAAAAGGATTCTCAGCAAAAGCTCATGACTTGCTGGTGCAGGAATTGGGGTAGGGCTTGTAGCTTGCCTTTGGAAGGGAGTGTTGGTGATGCCAGGACAGGAAAGTTGCAACTTTGCTTGTATGATGTCTGATTAAAAATACTAGTAGTAAACACATGCCCATATGTGTTTGTACATGCATTATCTACATGACATAGGCAGAAGTGAATTGCTGACTGAGTGTGTCAAAAAATGAAAACCAGCCATAAAGCTTTACCTTTATTTGGTAAGAGAAAGACTGCCATAGGACATCCTTTGAGGCTGTAAAGATTAATTTTAAAAGCAGGGCCCTCTAAATGATCCTAAAATGAATAAGGAAGACATTCATCTCTCTCTCTCTGTCTTTTCTCTCTCTCTCTCTCATCTATCTCATCATGGAATCCCTGGTATCCTTAACATTTTTCAAGTATTTATATTATCTGAAAATAAATCACAGTATAATTTGAAACTTCTTAAAATTCCAGCCTCACATATGGCTAGAATTTTTACAAGTCATGCCCCACCCCCAAAACCCTCAATTCTATTGAAGTCTTTTAAAAAATTAATTTCTTTATTGTCCAAGTGATGTACAGAGGGGTTACAGCTTCATATGTAAGGCAGTGCATACATTTCTTATCCAACTTGTTACCTCCTCCCTCATTTCCCCCCCTCATTCCCCCTCCCCATTTCCCTCCCCTCCATGAGTTGTACAGTTTGTTTATACCATATTATTGAGGTCTTTAAAAACTGTGTGTTGCCTAGTATTTGTGGTTCATGTCTGTAATCCTAGCTATTCAGGAGGCTGAGATCTGAGGATCATGGTTCAAAGCTAGCCTGTGTGGGAAAGTTCACAAGACTTATCTCCAACTGACTAGCAAAAAGCCAGAAGTGGCAGAGTGCTAGCCTTGCATGGAAAGACTAAGGGACAGTATCCAAACCCTGAGTTCAAGATCCAGTATCAATATTAAAAAACAAAACAGTAATTGTATGTCTATGGTTTTGTGTTATCTTGAAAATAAGGAGCTGCAAATATGCTTTGCCAGTCTCAGTTCCTTTAAAATTATATTTTATGCCCATTAAGTGTTTTATGGGCAATCTACTCTATATATTGATCATGAAATAAAACAACTTGTGAAGAAATGAGCAGTCTTTTTTTGGACCAGGAAAGAAAACAAAAGAGTGAACTCAATTCAGCCTTTTCTTAAGTCCTTTTCTTCTGCACTAAATCATCCAGGAAATGAAAAATGCACTGGTAGGCCACTTAAGTTAATGATACTGCTCATGTCTAATGCAGGAACAGCCAGTTACTCCTTATGTTCTAGATACATATATGAATAGAGCTTCCCTGAATACAGACGTGCCCTTAGTATCTGCATAAGCCATGTAAATCAGGGATTGGCTTTCAAATCCTCATTCTCAGAAACCTAACAGGTGAAAAGTGTTGATGTGAGGTGGAACATGTATAATCTGCTAGAGATCAGCCTCAAAATTGGCTTATGACAAAACACATTGACAACTACTCATTTAAAGAAGCCTGTTTTGGGGGTTAAAATGAGACTTTGCTGAGTGGTTTTGTGAACTTATTTTCTTTAAAGCCATCCCATTTTGAGTGACTTAGCTCCGTGTTTACATCTTCATATCAAATTTCAGCTGCTTCATTGTCCTAATTTTTTTTTTTAACATGAGTATTTGCTCAGAGCAAGGGTTTTTCATTACAGGTGATTTTGTTTCCCGGAGGACATCTGATGTGACTGGAGATTTTTTTTGTCTGTGTGCTGGCACTGGGGTTGAAATCAGGGCTTAGGCATTGTCCTTTAGCCTTTTCACTCAAGGCTAGCACTTCTGGCTAACTGGAGATAAGAGTCTCACAGATTCCCCCCCCACCCCGCCCCACCCTCACTAGCTTTGAACAACGATCCTCAGATCTCAGCCTCCTGAGTACCTAGGATTACAGATGTAAAGCCATCAGCAGCTGGATTGGAACCTTTTTCATTGTATAGTATAGTAGGGGCATTTAATGAACAGAGCCTGCCAGACATTCTGTAACATATAGAGCAACCTCCTACAACAAAGGATTCTCCATCTCCAAATGTAAATAATGCTTAGTTTGACAAACTCTTTCTTAAACGGTACACACAAATTACAAAGAGTGAAGGTTTTTTAAAAAATTATGGTATGTTGAAAAGTTTTTAAAAAAATTATTTAGTGTCAAAGTGATGTACAGAAGGGTTACAGTTTCATACAAAAGCCAGTGGGTACATTTCTTGTATGTTGAAAAGTTTTATAGGCAACAGACAATGCAGCCTTTGATGATAAACTTTGCAGCTCTTGTGTCATTGCTCATTATGACCACCTTGACTGGCTTGAGTCAAACAGGTTCTAGTTGCTGAACCTATTTTTATTCTCTCTGAGAAAAATAAATGGGTTATAATAGGCAGCCTCACTTCTGTTGACTGTCTTGGGATGGAGAAAATGTAGTTACTGTTTCAGTGAAATTCACCGGGTTGATACAAAATCTGTCAAAGCAGATATACTCAAAACCAACTGTCAAAGATCAAGTGTATATGCCTTATAATTATTATAGTTTTCACAAATAGACAAGAAGTCATAGTGTTCTCTATATTTGTAGCTATGCAACAGTCTCACATAATATCACTTAGAAAGTTTCATTGTTTCAATTCGCTTTACTACCTGATAGATTCAGTTCTAAATACAGAAGTCACAGATCATATTATTTAATAACTTCTTGACATTTGGTGGGGACAACTAAACCAGTTTCATGTGCTTCATAGGAATGTGTCTAAATGTCTCATCCCTGATAATGTCAGTGGGATTTTGGTTGGATTAACCTCAGTATTTTTCAATTAAACATTCATATTAATTTTGAAAATTACATAGTGATACTTCATTGCAAATTTTTACAATGTAATTGAGTGCATTAAGTTAAATTGAGGGCCATACCTGATATAACTCCATGACCCTGTCTCCCATTCAAGTCTCTTTTTACCTCTAAAACGTTTATATTGTTCCTCTCTCAGCATCATTTTAGTATAAATACAACTAATTTCTTAATAAGAAAGCAACAAACCTTTTCTAGCTCAGAATTCTACTGGATTTTGTAAACAGTAACTCTTTGATTTTTTTTGTTGTTATTATTTTGTTTTGTTTTTTTGGTACTAGTTCTGAGGCTTGTATTCCAGGCCTGGGCACTGTCCCTGAGTTTTTCTGCTTAAAGCTAGGGCTCTCCCACTTGAGCCACAGCTCCATTTCCAGCTTTTTGGTGGTTAGTTGGAAATAAGACAGTCTCCTGGACTTTCCTGCCTGGGCTGGCTTCAAGATCCTCAGATCTCAGGCCTCCTGGGTAGCTAGGATTGCAGGCCTGAGCACCTGGTTGTAAACTGTAACTTTTTATCACTACCTAGATAGTGGTTAGATACTTGTGGTCATTTGAAGAAGGTATGGTGATTCCTTTAGCACAAATGAATGGGCCAGATATGCAGTTTCTTCTAAGGGTTATGTTAGTCAATAACATATTCATTGACAAGTCAGACTAAAATTCCTATTAATTTTTCATTATTCATATGCTATAATTTAATGAAATAAAATTTCAATGTCAAGGATATATTAATGGAAAAATGAGTTCCATTTTTCTTGGTGCATTCCACCAAGAATTAACCATTATATAGTTCCAGCACAATGATAATTCTAGATTTTTAAAGTATTAGGTTAAGCAATAAGGAATTGCTATTTTATTGGTTAAAAATGTTTTGGTGATTTCATATGGTCCAGAGAATATATCTGTTTTTTAAAAAAGAGAGCTCAAAATTTCCAAGGTAGTAATATGAAAATAGCTTGATGAAACACTTGATTTTTGCATTTTCCAGTTACTAATATTTTTCCCTATAAATATCAATTTAATCTTGGTTCACATTCTTTAGTCTGAGTGATAATGGGAACACGCATCATTAAGAGAAAGGAAATGAGCTAAAGAAATTCATTGTGGTGAGAACCAGGTAAACAGCAAACAATGAAAAATTTAGATTCGTACGAACTTTGTAATCATTTCTGTTTGACAGTGTTTATCTCTTTAAGGTGTTTATCTTCATATCCATTTTTATTTCATTTTTATGTGTCTCATAAAGTTGGATATCACTCAATGTTTAGCTCTTTGGTATCTGATCATAGAAAACAGATTGCTCTGGCACTTTTATGTACTAGAAGAAAAGAAAGTCATCATGTATATAGACTCATTATTTGAATATGGTTTTCAATATAGCAAAGCATACCTACAAAACTTAATGTATATGTACATGCAAGGGTACTACTGTGAGTATCAGATCAGATAAAAAAAATTTGCACCTTCTGTTGCAGAAAATGCAGAGTAATAAATGTACTTGTCTTTCACTCATCTCTGAATAGAGAAGTGATCCTTATTATATATGTTTTCATAAAACCTTCTAAAACATTCATCCATCACTTCTGGACAGGAGGTTGTTCTGATTGAAAGGATGCTAGATCTTCAGTGAAAGAGATTTTTTTACCAGTAGTGAGAGTCTGAGTACTCAAGGGAAGAAACTGTCTTTAGAGAATAAGGTATATAGAATTATTGTGGATTTCAATAAGAAGTCAAATCTTAGTTCCATAATGTTTGATTCTATGGGTAAATTGAGTTTCTTATATCAATGAAAGTTTTCTCTGAGAAATTTCATATGAAGGGGCTGGGAATATGGCCCAGTGGCAAGAGTGCTTGCCTCACATACATGAAGCCCTGCGTTTGATTCCCCAGCACCACATATATAGAAAATGGCTAGAAGTTATGTTGTGGCTCAAGTGGTAGAGTGCTATCCCTGGGCAAAAAGAAGCCAGGGACAGTGTTCAGGCCCTGAGTCCAAGGCCCATGACTGGCCAAAAAAAAAAAAAAAAAAAAAGAGAGAGAGAAGAAAGAAATTTCATATGAAAAAACAGTTCCAGGTGCTGGTGGCTTCTACTTGTAATCTTAGCTGTTCAGGAGGTTGAGATGTGAGGATCACAGTTCAAAGCAAGCCTAGATAGTAAAGTTAATGATACTTTTATCTCTACCTTACCAGGTAGAAGCCAGAAGTAGAGGTGTGGCTCAAGTGGTAGATCATCAGCCTGAGTAAAAAGCCAAGTGAGAACACAGGCCCTGAGTTCCATACCTGATACTTGCATGCATACACAATAAGCAAAAAAAAAAACCCACAAACCATATTAGCCTGGTATGGATAACCTCTGTGAATTATTACCTACTTCTGCTTTATTAGAAGATTCTTAGGATGTAGTTGGAAATTTCATGTCCTACTTTGTGAGACATTGCATATTGGGATGGATATAAATGAGTAAGCTGAGATCATCTTATAATTGAAAAACAATCTCACTTTAAAACAGCATGTACTCTGCATACCATTAAAATGAGTGGATAAAAAGACCTGACTGTGGTCTAACAATTTGTGAAAAATGTTATAGCTCTGTTTTCTATTTATGCCTTTTTTTTTAAAAAAAAGCTGTCACAGTAGTGTGAGTGCACTCTGATGATAGATAGTGTCTAGTCCAGAAATGATAGAGAGAAATTTCTGTTTTTCACTTATTTGGTAACAATTTAACGGATGATTGTCAAACAGTGAGAAAAGAGGTAAATATATATCAGTTAGCTATGATACGTTCCGTAGATTAAACATGATATTTTGGTAATATCAAACACTTTACTAAAATCCACTTCATAATTAAAGGAGGGGGAGGAAGTGAGAAATAGAAACTTGCTGGTTCACTACTCTACTTTTGCCTATGTTTGAATTGTTTCATAGTAAAACTTACCCATTTATTTGTGCTGATAATGGGGCTTGAACTCAGGGTCTGGGTACTATCTCGTAACTTCTCAAGGTGAGTGTTCTACCACTTGAGCTACAGCTCCACTTCCAGCTTTTTTTTTTTTGCCAGTCCTGGGCCTTGGAATCAGGGCCTGAGCACCATCCCTGGCTTCTTCCCGCTCAAGGCTAGCACTCTGCCACCTGAGCCACAGCGCCCCTTCTGGCCGTTTTCCATATATGTGGTGCTGGGGAATTGAACTGAGAGCTTCATGTGTAGGAGGCAAGACTCTTGCCACTAGGCCATATTCCCAGCCCCAACTTTCAGCTTTTTGATGGTTAAATAAGATGAGAGTCTCCTGGACTTTCCTGCGCGGGCTGGCTTTGAACTGTGATCCTCAGATCTCAGCCTCCTGAGTACCTAGAATTACAGATCTAAGCCACTGGCACCTGGCAAAACTCACTATCAAATCATAGTGATTACGTTTTTTCCCTTCAGTAATTTGTATCCTAAATACAGAAGGAAGAATTTTCACAAATGCACAAGTACCATGGGGTCTTTACTTTCTAAATACTTTCTATTTTTATATAATCTTATTCTACATCTTTTTATTGAACTGGTTCGTGCACTCTCCAAGAAGTAAAGATCTTCAGTGTCTCTAATTCTATTTCCTAAGCCCTATAATGGTGATTTATGATAAGTGGTAAAGGAAACCATTACTCAAAATGATGCAAGGAGGAAATCCTAGCCAGATGCCGATGTAATACTAGCTACCAAAATCTAAGGATCTAGATTGGAAGCCAGCCCTGGCTGGAAAGCCTGTGAAATACTTATCTTCATTGATTATCCAATAAAAGCCAAAAGTGAAGCTATGGCTTGAGCACAAAAGCTCGGAGAACAGTACCCAGGTCCTTAGTTCAAGCCCCAGGACCTGCTCAAAGAAAAAGTAGATGATTGGATTAGAGTCATTTTGGGTTAGGTCCCTTTTTTCCCACCACAGTGGCACTGAGATTGGAAAGGTGACACTGTTGTCCAGTTATTAACTTAGAGCCTCAAAGTGTTTTATGAGCATAGCTTGGGGAGAGACTTGTGAACATGATGCTACATGGTTGGTACATGGTTGTGGAAAGAGAGCTGTAGCACCTACTGTCAACAATGCGCAGTTTCCTTGCACCCCTGTGCAGGGCCTGTATGGGAACATTGACTCTAGAGTATGTCAACTGCTGCTGCCCACTGTCCTCTACTGCTTCTGCTGGCTAATAGTTACACACACCAATGGCCCTGAATAACTGGATGAGTTCCTTCTCACCACCCTCAGGCCTGTCTAGGTAGCACAGAAGGATCCAAAAAAGATGCTAGCAATACCTGAATAATCTAAAAAGGAAAGGAATGGCCCCAAGTTATAAAAGTGTGGCTTTGGAGAACTAGAACTTGGTCTGGTCATTGTGGCCCCTGTAACTCATGGATGTGGTTTTTAAACAGCAACAGCACCACCACCAACTTCTTCCTAGTTTCCAGCATGTGTCTGCTGTATAACTTACTCACTGTATAGTCTGTTAGTCTCAACTTCACAATCCCCCTGCATCAGCCTCCGAAGGGCTGGGATTACAGGTGTGCACACCATTCCTTGCTTTCTTTTGATTTTTTTTCCTGTTCCTTTCCCCCTCCACCTCCCCACCCCTCGGTAGATATCCTGTATCCTTACACAGGGGCTCCATCTAGCAAAGGAAAACATCTTAACCCCCCAACTTCTTATTTTCTATCCTTTTATTCAGCTAAGCTCTACTTTTTTTCTTTCTATTTCTCTACTTAGCTGACTTGTAGCATGTGGCAACCATTCCTACCTTCCATCTCTTTTTACTTTGCCTTTTGTCTGTTCCTCTCCAGCTCCCTTTGATTCAGCATGCTAAGAACACATCACCATGAACTCTACCCACAACATTGAGACTCATAGTTCTGAGTCACCCCCCCACACACATATCACAGGGAAATATGAATAAAATAAATGAGTAAAACTATCTCTGAATGAAGATGAAAGCCAAAATATTTGGAGATGTTGAGTTTTATTGAGGCCTTAATCTGATAAGCTCATTGTTAAAATATCAGTGGTTTTCCTCCTTTCTAAAAGTCTTTTGTATTCCTTCTTGTCCTTTCCTGGCCCAGAGAAACTTAAGAAGCAATGGTTTCCTTGGGTTACAGATATTTGAGCATTGTTTCTGTCTAAGATTTTCCCTAGAATCATGGAAGATGAAGGGAAGGTTATGTGGTAAATAATTTAGAGACCAAGGATGCACCCCTCCTAAAAGCTCACAAAGGTCTGGTTCTGTGTTGAATTGGGGCAAAGTCTTAGTCTTTCTATCATTACTCCTTGGACATTGTGCTTGTTGTAGATTGCCCCAGTCATAATCTTTCCTAGTTTTTACTACATATACAGTTTTGATCAAGTGACAAAGAGGAGGTTGATAACTCAAGCTAAAAACCATATCTTGTTTGCTAGGAGAAAAGTTATGTTTAGAAGGAATCTAATAACTGAGGTCACTCTGAATACAATTATGAGTCAAGAATTTTTTTGAACAGTTTCATAACAAGCCTATGTTGCCTATAAGCCTGAATGTGTTACTCATCAACATTGCATAAATATAAGAAGACATTTTAAACCCATTTTGCAGGCAGTAAGTGTAACATCAGAGATTTGTTTCTGATTATACAAGCTTGTATGTTTCCAGAAATAGGTTCTATGTCTTGTGATTGGAGTCCACTAGAATATGACATCTCCTGAGAAATAAGAAGTAAACAAAAATTTGCTGAAAGAGCTATTGTTTAACATTTTTCAGGAAGCAATAAGAGATTTGTTTTCCTCTGAGGTTTTTGGGTTTTCATGTCATTTAGTTTATTGCTAATTAAAAAATCATAAACTTTTGGTTTGGGGGGAGGGGAGGAAAATTTAAAGTCTTTACTTTAGTATGATACTTTATATGATAGAAAATTCCCCTGCGAAAGCAATAGTGTGGCTATTTGGAAATTCGTTTATATACCTGTTTTGAAAATAATCATTTAGCTAAGTGGTTGTATCTTCTTCATAAAAGATTCCTAGTATCCATCTAATAAATGAGATTGGCTTTAAAAATAGATTGAAATCTCAGACCTCATATTTTGTCCTAGCACATTAACATTAATCCTTTCCTATCTCCCACCTCTTACAAAAGCAAAAAAAAAGAAAGATTTATTTAATCTGATCAAGAGGTAAGTCTTTAAAATTAAAATGGAACCAGGACAATAATTTATAAATATTTCATTCTGCCATTATCTTAGTTGCATGGTTTTATGTGTGTATGTGTCATTTGCTAACTTATTCTAAGCCCTTCTCTTAATGGAAAACTAAGCTTAAAAAGGTTGTGAGAGATTATTTTGTTAGCTTTCTTCTCTACCTTCCCAACCAGTCCACTAAGCATTTTCAGAATCTTCTTTTGTAATGTAACTCACTGTACCATCATCTTTGTTGCAGGTATTTTATTTCCATACCAAATGTGAATGTTTTTCATGCTGTCATGGATTCTGTTAGCTTCACCGTGTCCACTGGGTTTAGAATACAGCATCCCATTTACCTACTCTGCACATTAGTACCTCCCTAGTTTTGAGGAGGTGTTGCATTCCTCATTCTCAGTGAGCACCAACTACGCCATTGCTTCTGGAATGGCATGAGCTGGCATGTACCTCCACCTATTTTGCCATCCTGTATGTTCTTGTCTTCAGCAGATGAATGATGCATAAGTGATGACTTTTTTTAAACCTGCTGTAAAACCATTTAGAAAGAATGACCTATTTCATCGTGAATCTGAACCTCATCTGATGGGTTCTTCTATCTGTGGAATGAACCAAAGTTGTTTTAAAAGTGATGGACTATTTTGGACCATTTTTCCCTTTGTTTCTTTTGGTCTGCTGCTTTGGGTCAAGGTTATAAGAAGAATAAAGTGAATTCATCCTAGTTTCAGAAAAGAAAGAGTAAGTTCAGTTTCTTCAGCCGGAGGGCTTTTTGTGTGGTGGGGAAAAAAGCCACACATAATATCACAGAACTGCTCTTCTCCCCGCTGATCTCCTCTCTGCCATCAGTCCCAACTTTGAGTATCTTTAGAGGTCCAAAAACTATTCTCAAAACTAAAGTATCATTTTCTACATTATTACTTACCAAATAAGTACCCCACAAATCATAATTTATCAATAATCTATTTAATCAGTAATTTCTACCCAATTCTGCAAAAAAAGGGGGGGGGGAGGAATTACTTATGTTTTGGTATTAAGAAAGTACCATATTTTATAACTTGGCTAATGTTAACCAACATTGGTCACTTGTTAATTAATTAAACCTTTTTAGGTAGATGTCATGGATGTGATGGAAACTTCACTAAGATTAATAGTTAATGTTGTTGTCTTGTTTTCATTTGGATATTAATATTTATTTCTGCTCTTGAAATGTGCTAGGTAGTCATATAGTACATTATGCATCCTTTATGTAATCAAGGACTAGTTCCGTTTTATGTTACTAGATTTTTGATGACAAAAACAAAGTAATCAATTGCTAATATTTTCTACTTGTGTTTACACAAGTTTGCATTCACCAGAAATATTTTTCATTAATAGTTTACTACTTCCTTCATTTCCTATGAATTTCTCTAGACTTAAACATAAAATATAACTAAATATCTAAGTAGAAACTCACAAATAATTTCTTCCAGACCAGTTCCATTAAAACAGGCTTTCCACCCATCCTATCTTTATCTAATTATTTGTTTCTACTTGTGCATTTTGTATGCATATATTTGTTTGGTTATTTATACATGTGTTATCTCCTGCTCTACACAGAGTACAGATTCCAATCATATATATCTTCCTTATCACTATATTTTGAGGGCCCAATCAATAAATAAGTGCTAAATTACAAAAAACAACAACAAAAATATATTCAACAAAAAAAGTATATTCAAGTATATTCAAGAGAGCTTGTGGAAGTTGGGGGTAACGAGGGTTGAGAGTCAGACCAAGTAATAGCAAATGATGTCTCCTCTGTAGCAACTAGATAGTTGTCTCTGTGAAATGAGCTGATAGCTGCCAGTCAGGTTCTGGACTGTGTTCCTCACAAAATGCATCGCCACAATTGGCAGTCACTGGCTCTCTTGGGAAAGCCTCTATAGGCTTTTCTCTACTCTTCTTTTCCTGCTTGTGACCACATTTCTCTTCCTTTTCTTGTTATGTATTTGATTTCCCCTCCTTTTATTTCTCCCTTGTCTTGTCTTTCTTTTCTCTGCTTGCCAGTAGGCAGCTTGGAAAAGAGCAGCAACAGGTCCTGAAGGAAGAAAGCATTAGCACCTCCGGATTGTGTTCTGCCAGTGCCAGCTTGGGAAGGAAGGGCTGTAGGGAGAGAATTTCTCACCTCTCACAGCGTCTGCCTTCCTTGCCTCAGCCCTGAGTTGCTTTACTCAAGGTGTGTCAGGGTTTACTGTGGGATTGTGCATTTTATCCGTTGAGCTGCTTCTTTCATCACAGGCAAGGAACATGGCTGTGTTTGCAGAATGGATGGGCCCACAGGGAATTTGGAATGATGGAGTAATTGTGGTCTAAAGCTTTCATCAGAACTCCCTCTCAGGCACAACCAGGGCTCACCAGAGGTTGTACAGTTGTGCAATTTGTAGTTTCCTTTCTCTGGTAAGAGTTGCTTTTTTTTTTTTTTTTTTTTTGTCAGATGTGAGGCATGAACTCAGGACCTGGGCGCTGTCCCTGAGCTTTTGTGCTCAAGTCTATTGTTCTACCACTTGGAGCCACAGCACCACTTCTGGTTTTCTGGTGGTTAATTGGACATAAAAATCTCATAGACTTTGCTGCCCAGGCTGGCTTTGAACCACAGTACTCACATCTCAGCCTCCTGAGTAGGATTACAGGTATGAACCAGCAGTGCTGCATTTGAAGAGCTGTACTATTTCATAGGAAGTACACATGACGGCCATATTTGAAAACCCTTCGCCAACTCACCTGTCCTGTTTAGACACTTGTGGATTTATAATTGTATTTGTTTCACAAGTTTTTAAGAAAATAACAATGAAGCTCCATTTTTGTTATACAGTTGACAAACCAGAAGGAATAAGATGCTACTGCACTAAGTCTACTTAATGGTCCATGGTATGAACTGTGAACTTCACAGAATTCTTTGAGTGCTATTTTGTTCTTTCAGATAAAAATAAGGAAGTATTAAGTAGTAGTAGTAGTAGTAGTAGCTATTACGTTTGAAATGTTCAAGTCTGTTTTCAGGTTATCCTTATGCAACTTTACTTTCTCAGTCTCAGTTTAGGAGCTAACACACACATAGGCCAAAGGAAGACATGTCACTTGTACTTTTTTTTTTCCAACCAAAAGAAAGCAATGGCAGGATATGATGCTCTCAAACTATGGAAAGAGGACAAAACAATTAAACAATTTTACAGTGGTTCTGTACATATTAAAAAACCCAAAGCATTCTGCCTGCTGTGTGTTTGGGAATTTAAAACCTCCTGTGTATAACATTGTATGAGGAAATTCAACCAACATGTCACATGCTGGTTTGTATTTAACTCATTACAATGTTGATTGCTAAGAATACTTATATGACCAAGAAGACATCCGAACCGTCATATGAAATCTAACCAAGAGCTTGAGTTGGGACAATGTCAAACAGATGTTAAATCCCAGATAAGTCTATACAATTTAGAAGATAAAATTGCTACTCAACCACTTTCAGCAAGAGCTTTGATTCTCAGGACAACCATTGAGATCCACAAAACAATCTTGAAGGACAAAAATAAGGTTTAGAGTTTGGGAAAATTTACCATTACACTCGACAAGCCAACCAAATTCACCCTTGATTTCTCCTTTTTATAACAGAGAAAATCACACTGTGATCTTATGATTCTTATTTCATGAACATAAAATTATTTGAAGATCAGTGATAAATTTTATTAATTGCAACAAGCCTTATCAACCATGTATATATATAAAAAAGAAATTGCTTCGAAGAACTATGATTTCGAAGATGGACATATTTTCAACCTGGTAGAAGATTCTGGCTCTCATCTTTGTGATTCATTTATTTAGAAACAAAATCTGACAAATGATAAAACAAGATTTGCCACATTCCTGCTTTTTCCCCTTAATTTTGTCTTCATTTTCTTTGCATACTTCTGATTTTAAAAAAATAGCAAAGAAAGAAAAGGCAGGCAGGAAGGGAAAAGAAATGAAAGAAAAAAGTACGAATACGTTCTCACAGAGTTGTAAGTTTGACTTATAACCACTTGTAATCTGAATGTACTTTGAGCTTTGAATTAATAAGGCATTCTCCCCCCACCCCCGCCGCCCCCCAAATTTCCATTAATACCTCTCCTTGGCTGGATATTTCCAAATAGACTTCAATCCTTAAGAGTCAATCACAAGTGAGAGAGAACTGCTTTATAGCTGCAGAAGTCTCCACCTCAGAGGAACCCTGGTATCATTCAAACAAAGTGAAATAAATGTCTAAGGAGGGGAGGAATCTCAAGACTGGCTTGAACAGTGAGGGGAAGCGTCATTTCCTGTGTCCACACCTCTGTCATTGTTGGCTGAGACTACCTGGCAGGGAGGATTTGCTTTTCCATGTCCACCAGTTAAAACACTATGTTCATACTTCCTTCTCTTTGGCCTTTCTACTCCTTCCCCCCATCCCCCCCATCCCCAAGGACATGGTGAAGCTTGAAAGGAAAACTGGAAGAAATATATATGTATGTCTATGGATATATAGATAACTCTCTTTTGCTAACAATGCATGCTAGTTCTTGAGTATATTTCTTGACATAATGTATGTTCATTTTTCTAGCCTCTGGAATCTTCTTTCAAAAGTTAGTCCACAGGATACAAATCTAAAACTCACAATGGGCCAAACTGATGATAACAATGAAGGGAGCCAGACTGTAGGGAGTGATGAGACTTGGGGGGCTGGGGAGGGCCAGGCACAGGCCACTGTGGTTTACAATTCCTGGGCACCCTTCCCTTGCCCTGCAAGATGTCATATGTGAATGGTGCCCCCTAGTGTGGAGGCCTTCCATGTACCCCATGTATTCATCATTCATTCACAACATCCCCAATGAGCTTAGCTTCACAATGACCAATAGAGATTGCAATAGACAAATTGGGCAAAAATCTTTGGTTACCCAAAGCCTAAATTCCTCTTCTGGGATCACTTTTTTTTTCTTTCTTAAGTGAAAAGCACACTGCAAATCACCAATGCATCCATAAGCAGAATTGAGCCCACATGAGTCCAACAATAAATGACTTCTGCTCTAGTCTTTTATTTCTGGAGCACTTAGCTCCAGGGCCAAAATACCACAATGGACAGACAATGGTTTGCAGCCATTGCTTAAGTCCTGCTTAATGAGAGCAATGTATACAGAGAAAACACAGCCAACACATTTTCTTTTTGATGGAAATTTTACACCTTGTTTCCTGTGTCTGGACTTGCCACTCCTTTCAAGAAATCATAATTCTTAGAGGTAAATGGTTAGATAAGAGAGGAAGGATAACTAAAATGAGGTGATAGGACAGAGTATTATCTACCTAAATAACTGTCTTCGCAGCTCTGAGTTCTGAGTGGGGTAAGTCACTGAGATCAAAGTAGTATTCAACCCAATTGGCATCTAACCATTTAGACATTTTGGCAAATCTGCTTAGAGGTTACGCTAACAGAAGAGCAAGGGCTGACGAACCTACAAGCTCTCTTAGATCTATGGCAGCCTAATGACACATAAAGTTCCAGTGACTAAGCTCTGTCTGTATCTTGAGGACTTTTTTTTTTAATATTGGAAGCTTCAATAAAACCAAATTTGTATTACGTTTCTACATGAAGCTGTCAAATGTTGTGATGATACTCAGAGTTTAAAAAAAGTTTTCCACCACACATTGGGCTTTCTTAAATAAGATTATAGCTTAAAAGTATTTCTAGGTCACAGACCTGATAAAAGAGGCAAAGAGATGGTATAAGGGTGTAAAGGTCACATGTAAACATTTCTCTCTTCCTAAAAATGGAGCAAAGGCCATCTCTGATTATTCATTCTTCCTCTTTTCTACCTGCCTGCCTAGAGCTTTTTTCTCCCCAAACTCCTGATTAAGTTAATAAAAATGATAATCAGAGGAGAGAGTATTATCATATTAATCAACACATTATATTAAATTACTTTCTCCAAACTTTGGAAGCAGTTCCTGAAAGCTGTCAAAGGTATTCATTTTTTCCTTCCCTCCCTCTTTCTTCTTTCCCTCCTTCCATCCCTCCTTCTCTCTCTCCCTCCCTCCCTCCTTCCCTCCTTCCCTCCCTCCCTCCCTCCCTTTAAATCACAAAACAAAATTCCACTGTCTCTCCCCAACCTCTTCTGAAAAAAAAAAAAAAAAAAGTTGTCGAGTTTTGCTTTTCTATTCACTGCAGTCCTGGCCAAAGTAAAGCCCTCTTTCTCAATGACGTCAAGATCTTTAGCAAGATTAGGCTTTCATTTCTCTATTGCAGCAATTAGCCAGGGAATGTATAAAAGACTTCGGGAGACTCACTGGCTTGCAGAGAGAGGCACTTTGTACCACAGACAGATAGCAGGAAGGAAAGCTGGAGGGAGGAGGAGAAGGGGTGAACCGCTCCTGGAGAAGGGAGACGGGAGAGCGTCTGGGAGAACAGAAAGTGTGTTTCAAACGGAGTTACAGAAAGAAAGAGAGGGAGACAGCTACCCTTAAAGCACATTAAAAAAAAAAAAAAAGAAAGCGAGAAAAAAAATAACAAAAAGCAACAACAAAACTCTGGCAATTCAAGGAAGAAACAGGGCTGCATTTTAAAGAGAGACAATGAAGAGCTAAAGAAAAAATATGCCTCAGTCTCATAGGTGCTTGGAAATGAAAGTCTCTAACGGACTCTGACAGGGGTAACTGGATTAGGGACTGGCACGCCAGCTTTTTTTTTTTTTTTAGCATCTTAAATCCTGAAAAAAAAAAAAAAAAGCAGCAGCTCCGAATTGAATGAATTGATGGGCACACTCCAACTGCTAGGCTGCTGAGACTGAACTTGGTCTTGCCATTTCTACTTCTTTGAAAGAGGAGACAACTTGGGGCTTCCTTTTAATTTCTTTTTTTTTCTTCTCCCCCCCTCCCCCTCCCCCTCCCCTAACTTTCCTCCTCCCCCCCCCCCACCGCCCCCCTCTACCACCATACTCGTTTTAAATAAGAGGGTGAAGGGGAATCCAGAGCTCACAAGGGGACTGACTCAGGAGGCAAGAAGATGGGCATCCTCAGCGTAGACTTGCTGATCACACTCCAAATTCTGCCAGTTTTTTTCTCCAACTGCCTCTTCCTGGCGCTCTATGACTCGGTCATTCTGCTCAAGCACGTGGTGCTGCTCTTGAGCTGCTCCAAGGCCGCTCGCAGAGAGTGGCGTCGCATGCTGACCTCAGAGGGACTGCGGTGCGTCTGGAAGAGCTTCCTTCTGGATGCCTACAAACAGGTGAGCGGCGGCCCCATCAGGGCCAATGGGCCAGGGCTTCCAAGATTGAGGTTTCCAGGGCGTGGGGAGGGGACATTGGGAGGAAAGCTGGGGGCTTGCCTAGTGGTTGTGTGTGTGCAGGGGAGCTTCTGTATTTACACCTGTCATGTAGGGTTAGACGTAGAGTGACAGATAGGAATAAATCTGTAAGGACTGGATTGCCTAATCAGGGGTCTTTTGAATAAGGATTGCTATTTACCTTGCATTTATGTATTCATCCATTTACCTATCTATCTATCTACCTACCTACCTACCTATCTATTTATTAGAGTAGAGGGTATTATGCCTAGAAAATAATTTGGGGCAAAATCAGAAAAAAAGTTAGGAGTGATGGGGGAAGAGTACTGTGTTTGTTCTATTCTTGGCATAAACTGGAATTATGATGCTTTGCTCAATGGGAGGCTAGTGAGGTGTCCTACGAAAGACTAGCCTAGCATTTTCTCTTTTCTTCCTGACAATGTCAGAGTCACCAACAAAATGGTCACAGCACAGGTGACTGGGCACTGTAGCCACTTTGTTTCTGGTGGAGGTTAAGGGTTCAATGAAAGCAAACCTTGTGAGCTCTCTTAGGGGCGGGGCGTCCGGGTTGTCTCTAATGACTACTTTTTGATTTGCAAAAGGAAGATCTGAGTATTGACTTCATAGATGCACACTGTGTAAGGGAAACAGGATCTACACATTTACTTTCTCAAAAGTAAAAATAAATTGCCTTATGATAAAGCAGATGGGTTTTGTGGGTTCATTCAGTCTCGTGCTTTGATAGCATGAGAGCAGTAGCCTCCTTTTCCCATGGAGACAGGAGCTGTTGGAAAGCCAGGTTGGGTGATCTTTGTTTCTAAGTGCAAAAATTCTGGGGTTCCCAACCTTTATGCTGCTGAGAGAGAGACTGGTGGGGCATTTTCAAGGGAGATCTTAAGGGGAAAAGGGGAACATTTTGGTTCTGTCCTGTGTCAATTTGTTCCTTACTCTTTATTCCCCTGTGACTCCTGAAGATTCCCTGGGGTTAGAAAGAATGAACTCATGTGGCAAAAGTTGGTAGTGAAGGAGCCAGTGTTAGTTCTCCTGGCAGTGTTTGAGAGACCTTGCTGGAGATGGCAGGGCAGGAGGTTTGAGAGAAATATTGAAGCCAGGTGTTCAATGAAGTAGTACACTTTAGGCAGGCAGAACTTCAGAAATACTGATGGAAACTCAGAATAATGCAAGGGGAAGGAAATGAGTCCTCCATAAATAAAGACTAGAAAAATAAAACTCAGTACCAGTTAATATGAAAGAATCCAAGGCAGAATTGTTTCCACTGAAACCCAATGTCCAGAAAGAGAATGTCAATGATGTACTGGAGACATTTTTACTATGGTTAACCCTGTGATTATTGAGAGGAACCCGAGAAAGAGCTGTTTTTATTATTCTAAAGGCATGTGAATAGTCAGACCTCTTATTAGTGACCTCTTATTATAAGGATATGAATGAATGCTCAAAGTCCTAATATTCAAATTCACTCTTGTCATGTATGTAGAGGCAAATAGGAGGATGAGCAAGGGGATGCTAACATATACATTCTCTCATTCCATTCTCGTGAAACTA